>NW_025952993.1:0-262859 GCF_022264815.1 Rhodofomes roseus | reverse complement strand
CTAGATCGTTGCGCCGCGCTTTGCCAGCGCTGACCCTGCAAACAGTTAGCTGAGGCAGATGCACAGATGAACGCGTACTCACAGATAGCGAACCGGCTCTCCGTCCGAGTCTACCCATCCAACGTACATGAATATCTCTGTGTGCGTGACTTTCGCCCACTCGTCCAACGACTTCCGCGCCGTATAGCGCAGACGGGCACGAGATCTGTATCAGTTCAATGAGATGGCTGGGTAATCCATAACGCGCTGAGGAACACGCACTCTTCAATGACATCCTCTCGAGAGACTTCATCGTCACTGTCCTCGACGGATGCCGCAGCCTTCGCTTTGGCAGCCTGACGCGCACGTTTGGCATCTGCCTTTGACTCGGCAGATCGTCGCTGGTATTCCGCGTACTTCTCCGGCTCCTCTGCTATCATGCGCTCTATAGCCACATTGTAGGCTTCGTTGAATGCTGTGGCCTCGGCGCTCCTGTTGCCCCCTGCCTTGCGGACCTCACTCGTCGCATCGCTCCCAATCGACCGGTGGTCATGCATGAAAAGATCTCGAACGCTGGCCCCGCGCTCCGATGTGTCCTTGGAGGCGGAAGGAGCCGGTAAGTCAAGGAGCCTGGGCGCTGCAGCCAGTAGGTCGCGGAAGTACCGTCTATTGTTGCGCATCCAAACGATGACTTTCTGCACACATCGAGTTAGTCGGACTTGCGATGCAAGACGGTAGGAGTATCTACCGATTTGCGAACTTGCACGCGCTCATCCCGCTGCTCAACGGTTTCCCATTCCCATTTTTTGTCCTTCTTAAGTTGGCGGAAGAGCGTGTTATCCACGGCCGACTCAAACTCTTCCGCGGCGCGTATAGCCATCTTGTTGTAGTTATCGTCGGGCCGGGGATTCTTCAGCGTTTCGTAGAAGATTTTCGCGAGCACGGATAGCTCGTCGATGCCGCGCTTCGGGTCCACGATGCAGTACGCACAGCCGGGCGGTCTTTCGCTCGGCATAGTGGGACGCGGAGGTGAGAGAACGCAGGAGGAGGCTTTGGCTCACGAGCGGCGCGCAGCCACGCCTTTAAGGGCGGCGTGAGCCACAACTGGGCCAACTGGGCCACACTGAATGAGGTGAGCGGTCAGCGTTAAGCGAGAGAGGAGTGAACACAAAGCCACTTAGCTTGTGGCTCCATCAAAGCGTTCTTCGCCACTCATGTACCTGAGGCTCATTAAGCGATAAGTACGCATGCGCCACATGTAAGCCAAGTAACAGTCGAGCAGAGTACGTGTTGCGATTGTTCAAGCTATGTAGGTACAATAGGGGTAAACGATGAACTACGCCACTCGATGAACAAGGTGCACCGGGGGACAGGGCAGACGATGGAATTTGGTGATAAACGTGTCGACATAGAAGCGGAGAGCGCACGATTCTACAGTATTGAAAGTTACTACGTCGTCACACTTTCGGATGTCCTCGGTGTTGACGCGCAGTGCTTCTGGGCATGCCGGCCATGCTCTCAGGACATTCAGAAACGCCCACAAATTATCCCGGCGGCGCTCCCATCCCTTTTCGCCCGCGGGCGTCCAGGAGAACGTACGCGAGGAGATGTCGAGGGCCGAAAAGGCGGTCTGCAAATCAGACGTACGCCATACCTCCGTGACGAGCTGCTCGCGCTCCCATTTCCGGAAAGCATCGGTGTTGTGATCGACTACGAGAGCATCGAGGGCCCGAAGTTCGCAGCGCCAGTTCGTTTCGTACAATTCCCAAAGGACCATGGCATGCACATGTTTGTCGACAGTGGCCACTTGCAAGGTAACCTCCGTTCCACGATATGGGTAGACCTCCGTGTCCTGGTATGATGAGAGTCCACCGCACTTCCCAAATAGTCCCCGAACAGCATCACGGCGCTGCTGGTGTATTGTTGGTTCCTTGCTCACTACCTCGCCGGGCTCCCTGCTCGAAGAAACATCGTCTACGCCTTCCTCTAGGCGGTAATCGCCATACACGGCATGTCGCCACTCCGAGATACGTAGAGGAGCACCATTGATCGAAGCGTCCACTAGGCGGAGCTTGCAGAAGTGACGGATGCGCGCGAAGTTGTGGATGTAGCGCGCCTGATTGGTTTTGGCGTTGGCGATGAGAAAGGGCGGGGGGAAGTAGTAGAGCGATGCAGTGGGAGGAGGATGTGGCTGAGGAGACGCTTTAGCCAGAGCGGCATGCCAATTCGGCGCGACCGCGACGAGATCGTCCGGAGGCGATTCGTACGTCGTGGCCGGATGTGTCTCATGGGACTTGGCCCCGGCACGGTGACCGCGCGAGCGATTGCCCCTTTTCTTGGAGTTGCGAGTATGTTGCGTTGTCTGTTTAGGGGCAGGCACCAGTGAGGTGGATGCGTCAGTGCCCTTGAACCGCTTTGTCTCGTTCTCGGCACCCTCGGGTCGAACGACTGGCTGCAATCGCGGCAACGCCGATGAGCAAAGCGAATTGCATACGAAGACCACCGATGGGTGGGTCCATCGCCCTGGGTCCTGATGGGTCCCGTCGGGATCATACCACGCCTTCGGAATGCGCGGATATGCAGCTTGCTTGCTGAGCTCCGACGACCATAGTCGGGGCGTGACGACCCTATGAATGGTGATATCGGGAGACCAGGGCTGAATGTACCAGTAAGGGAGGCCGATTCGATAGCAAAGCTGGGCGGTCGCTGCGTTGCGGACGAACGCTCCTAGGACGTCGAGGACGGAGTGATCGTATGACCGGGTACTAGCGATGCGAGGCACAACCACGCTGTAGTACACCGTCAATCCTGAGAGTTCCAGGATGAGCCGGTTCGCCATCTGCCCGGCGACGAGGGCATGCTGCTCAGTCGTAGGCACTAACCTGAGGCGATCAATAGCGTTCCTCAGGAGTAAGCTGAGCATTCTCCCGAGTCGCCGATCGACACCGGAGGTAGCACCGGGCGCGAAGTTATCATTTTTGCGCGCTGTCCGTTCGGCTTCATCATATTTGACCAGTACGCGACACGCCGTTTCATACAGTTCCTTGAGTAACGACTGCCTGAGGAATCCAAACCCACTAACGCCAGACGTCATTGATTGCTCCCAAGCCATGAAACCGAAGCCTTCGTAGACCTGCAACCCAGGGGAATAACTCGACATACGCAGCGGGATGCACGCGTGGTGGATGCACCGCTCGCTGAATAGCTGAGGCCAGCGCGTATACTCCTGCGGTCCCCACAGGCCATCCTCATAGGTTACGATTTCTTGGCCGTATATGCGAGGGAATTCAGGAACCCAGTGCCGGGTAACCGTCGTAATGATGTTACGATCGTCCTCAGCATCCGCCGCGCACATGCCGTCAAAGGGTGTCAATATACTACGACATTCTGGTATAAACATGAGATGCAGATTCTCAGACACAATGGAGGTACCCGGTGACATACCTGATGCCGGGGTGGGCGAAAGTACAAATGAGGTTCGTTGAACAGGAAGGTTGAGGTTTGCGTCGGCCATCGGCTGGCAGAGGTGACGATGTCAATAGGCTTAGGTGACGTGACTGTGTATTGATCTCTTACCAATTAACACGGATAGGTCTTTCAGCCTCACGAGCCTATTGATGATCACCAGCCGCTGCTGAATGGGAAAGGCATCATACCGCCGATCGCATAAGCAGTTAACATTCCGCGCGAGACACGAAAAACAGAGTATACACACGTTAAGGGACAGCAATAGGAGCTCCACGGAATGGGTGAAAGGTCTTGTCCACCGAGATTGAGTGGAATGCGAGGACGGTCGAGAACTTGAGGGTCGAACACCGCACCAGGAAGGTGTAGGGCAGCAGGTAAACCGCGCCCAACCAAGTTCGCGCAGGATGATCGAAATCGTCCTGTTACGCAGAACCTGTCCTGATAGGTGTGTGGGAAGGAGAGAGGAGAGAAGCCAAGAGGTGAGAGAAGAGAAGCGCTATGAAAGCTTGGGAAGACTGGCGACGAGGTCGTTCAACCTTGAACGTTGAATCCTCGACGCGAGTGCGGAGTCCGGCGTGTGAATCGGTCAGGCGTGCACACGCCACCGCACCTTCTGTACCATACCGTGCGCCGACAGCGAGCCAACCACCGCCCTTATCAAACTCGCATCCACTCCCTACCGCGCCCTCGCAATCTTCATCCCTCAACTTTACTTCTCATATCTGTCTCTAGGCTGGTAACTCGGATGTCCGCTTTGGTTTCGACCATGCGTTGATATCCGAGGGGGGGAGCTCCTGTTCGCAACGAGCAGTTGAGCGAACCTTACTGGCGACATGGAGATGCGACTCGCAATCTCGGAAGACTTCAAACTGCAACGACCAAGCGACCTCAATGGGCGAGTCTGAGACCGCTTCTTGTAACTACCTGGGGTGAGTCTTGCTGTCCCTCGTATTGCTCAGATGCCTGACGGCGACCTCAGACAGCGCGCATCTTCAGAAACAACCATTGCTCCGTGTGATGCGCAAACAGAGTAAGTAGTCACTCAATACAATCCCAGCCTCACTTCGGATCTGAACTATAGTATTGTTAGTTCGGACGACTCAGCCTACTCAAGAGCAGAGTTCTGCGTCCGAATGGGATTATCCTCCACCGAACTGAAGTACGTCAAGAATGTTCTCTACCCCATCCCCTACTCACCCAGTGAATGCTTGGCACATGTCGAGGCGTCCGAGAGGCGCGATTGGTCGACACGTGAAGGAGAAGCACGAAGACATCTCAAGGTACATACCGGTTCGTACACATAGGCCCCACGCGGTCCTGGCCCCGCTCGTCATGATACGCTGACACACGATTCTTAGGCCACCCTCCTCTCTGCCAAGTCCGTTTGTAGGGCCTCGTGTCACCGCCTGGCGACGTCGCAGCGGCGATGAGATGCATCGCCACGACGCGCTTTGCCCTCCTACATCAGTGGCTACGGATGTATTGTGTAACCGACGAACAATGAATTGTACTTCGTAGCCGATGAATGAAGCTTTGTCCGTGGCCAAAGTGGCTACACCGCCACCCCTTGTCCTTTGACTTCTGCAACCCAAGTCTTGCCGTGCACCGTGAACGTCCCTCATCGCCCCACTTTACCCTAAACCCGTCCCTCATCGCCCCAACTCTCTTCTTACCGAGTAGTCGTCCCCTTCTCTGCTACGCGCGATGGGAAAGGGCAAACGAAAGAAAACCAATGACGATGTCTGGGTTGACCCCGGGGTTGAACGCATTCCGAACGGACCGCCCACCATTCTCATGGACGAACATGGGAAGGAGACCATCCATTATTGGTCCCCGCATCGACGTAGGGAAAAGCGACCGACGAAGTCGATGGATGCCGGCAGCGCCACTCTCCCGTCACTGTACGAGTCTATGGGGAATGAACCTCCCCGGCCCATGGAAGGAGAAGCAGGGTTAGATGGTTTCCTTCCCGAGGTTGTCGCGAATGTTGGAGTACAACCAGCTCAAAAGGCAAACCCAGTGAGTAAACGTTGACGATGTTCTTCCACCTTACTCATTACCTCCTAGCTACCTCATTCCATCACGGCCACCTTCGTCGAGCGGTGGGCGCAGAAGCTCCTCGACATCTTCCGAAGCCGAGAGACGGACCCGGACATAGGCACACCGTGCTATAAGTGCGGATCCAATGACGCACCCTTCCGTTGCACCGACTGTTTCAACGCACCTCTCCTGTGCCGAACGTGCATAGTCGATTGCCACGTCTGGAGCCCTCTGCATCGCGTCCAACGATATAATGGCACTTTCTTCGAACGGGTCCAACTCAAAGATATCGGGCTCATCTGGTTCCTCGGCCACCACGGTCGCCCATGTCCAGCCTCATTGGGTGGTCGACCGAGTCCGCTGACCGTACTGCACACAACGGGTGTACAGTCCGTACTCATCAAGTATTGCGACTGCAGCAAGCCGGGGCATGATCCTGTTGATCGTCCTCTACAACTGTGGGGCGCTGGATTGTGGCCAGCATCCTTCTCTAGGCCACAGACCGCCTTCACTGTCCATGTGCTTGGGTTCTTCAGCCATCTCACCTTCCAGGCGAAGACAACTGCCCACGACTTCTACGGCACTTTGCGCCGCATAACGTCTAATGCCTTTTTCGAGGACGTGAAGGTATGTGACAGTCAGATCAGGACTTGAAATGATCTAACAGTACATCCAGGATCGTTACCGAGAGTTCATGACCGCGCACCGACAGTTCAACTACGTGCATACTCTCAAGCGGTTCGCATTCGATGTCAAGAAGAAGCTCGAGGCTGGCTGTCTTGCATTGCGCTGCCCGGCATGCCCGCACCCTGACGTCAACATGGATCCGAACTGGAGGGAACGCCCCGAGAAAGATCGTTACAAGGACGCGCTTCACTATGCGAAAGATGGCAACTTCCACCTTAGCCAGCACGACAAGAAGATGGATCACGCAGACGTGCCACTGATGGACGGCGCGGCGTACTATGTCCATAGCGATGCATACCGCGATTATCTGGAGAAGATGAACGTGTACGAGGGCGCCCAAGAAGAGACGACCACCTGCAGCAACTTCAACGCGCTTTCCGACAGTTACAAGGGCAAGATCAAGACAGGACAGGTCGGGCTGTCATGCACTCGGCACGGGTTCGTCTTACCCTGCGGCACAGTCGACTTACACATTGGTGAACGATACGCGAATGTGGACTACGCGACTCTGTCAGGCCTACAGTGGTTCCATTCGCTTCACCTCTTGATCAGTTCCTACGACGTCAATTGCAAGTACGGTATTCACTGGTGGACGCGCCTTGAGAAGATCGCGTCCCTCGTGCCGTCAGTCCCCGGGGTGACCCTTGCCAAGGAGATTTGGCCGGCCATCCGACGTTGTGTACCCAAGTGGCATCTTGCCTCGCATAAAGGGCTGTGCCAGTGGCTCTTCTCCTTCTATTATACACCAGGCGTAGGTAACACGGATGGTGAATCCGTTGAGCGGCGTTGGGCGGTCTTGAATGCCATAGGTCGTTCGGTGCGCGAAATGGGTCCCGGCCACCGGCAGGACGTCATTGACGCGCACAATTCTGATTTCAATGCCCAGAAGATGTTCAAGATTGGTGCGTCAGATTGGCGAGATTCGTATGCTCCAAACTGACATGATCATAGCACGGCACTTGCAGGCGAAACTCAAGGATGCGCAGACGAACTCTGCGAAGCATAGGCTTCAACTGGATGATCTAGAGGCGACACATCGACTCAATAAGAGTCCGCTGGACGAGTGGAAGAAAGAAGAGGCTGTCTACATTGCTCATATTGTTAATGGCGACTTCGACAGCCAGAAGATGAAGAATCCATACCAACCGGCAGCAGACGAAGGTTAGCACATGCGGGCTTGACAGAGACGTCCACTGACAGATGTGTAGTACCGACTGCGCAAGATGTTCTTGCCGAACTCAAAAAGAAGGATGCTGTCCAGCGTGAGAAGAGGTTGAAGTTGACGGGATCCAAGCGGAAAGCAAGTGCGTTGGACGACACGGCTGCTGGCCCACCGAGGCGTCGTGGGTTAGGGGACCTGTTCGTGGCAGCGTTTGACTTGGAGAGACAACAGTGGGTGTCTGCCGTGCGTACGGAACTCGCTCATCAATGACGGTTTCGATTCACAGAGAAGCTCTAAAGGAGAAGGTGCGCGAACATAAAAAGGAGCCCTCCTCGGAGTTGTACAATCGAATAGAGAAGGAGCGCGATGCCCTCGAGGGCAAGTTGAAGGATTGGTCGATATGGCAAGAGCGCGAGATGGGCGCGATCCTCACTACGATGGAGGATGAGCTCGATGAAAGCGTCTGGCCGTCCAGCACGGCGATCAATCCCGAGGAGGCTGCGATGCTCGTGCCGTCTAGCTACCCCCCTGTGGTCCGCGAACATCCTTCATTCGAACGTTTCGTATCCGTCGAGAGGCGGCTACGCGAGGCACACGCGCACGACATACTACGCAAAGTGCGTCAGAAGTTGCATTACGAAGCCTTCTACAGATCTCAGAACGCCGGAGCCTTCGGTCAACAAGCTCGCACCAGGTACACCAAGCTTAAAGCGACGGAGAGGACAAAAATCGAGGTGCTACGGAAGGAGTACGAGTATGTCCGTGTCAAGGCGGCCAGCTTAGCCCCCCTGGGAGAGCCGTGCGAGTTAAAAGCATTGTCAGATAAGGACTGTATGCCCCCGGTCATCGCTGAGGAAAAGACGGGCAGAAGGAAGGAGACAGTGTCGTGGATCTGGCGTGACAAGACGTTCCATGGCCCGGCGCTCGAGAAGTGGGCCCTCGAAGGTGAGCTCTTTGGTGGACTGTTTAACAATGGACTCTGAAGGAAGTTTCCAGCGGCCAGGGTGGAGTGGTGTCGCGCGAGTGCACGCGTAGCGAGATGGGGTGAGGAGGTCGAGATTGTCCAGGAGGAAATGCGCCGCGTACAGAGGTTCTTCAAACACTGGATGGAGGTATGGGACGTGCGTGCCAAGGTGCCGTGCGCCACCTTGGCGCAGCGAGGAGCGGCGGCGTACGCAGCAAAGTAAGCCACGCCATCGTTGCTTTGTTCTCGATGATTGACATCGGAATGTTTGTTCCAGGCAGGCAGCGATGTATTCGCGGCTGTTGCTCAATGCCCGGGCGCTATTCCCAGTCGCGGAGCATATACAACTGCCTACACCGCTACTGTCCCCGCTCTCAGTGAGTGTAGCGGATGCGGTGGACAACGACGGCGAGAGGAATGTCGTGGTACCCGCCACAGACCACTTAGACGTTGACGAGGATGTGACGATGCACGATTTATAACTACAATACACAATTGATGTCCTGCTCCAGCCCAGCCGCCGACGAGTCTCGCGCGCACGACCTTCTGCTCAGCAACAGCTCAGCTGTTTATTTCTCTCGCGACCCTGTCGACAAGCGCACGGAGATCACCTACCTTGACGCACTCCGCGATTCGTTCTGGCGCGCGCGCCTACCGAACGTCATGAATCTCATCGCGAGACACTTGCAGTCGAGTACGGCGCGCGTCACACCCGCAGATACTACCACTCTCGTATGTCCACCGCGGTCTCCCAGCCTGTAGCTGACGGCCACAGCGTCCCGGCGACTCCTCTGACAACTGTCATTCCCGGACTCACTCGCTCTTCGCCCAGTCTTAGTCTTTCTCCCGCGCAACCATCCTTGCTGCAATCCATCATGGCCACTCGACTCACTGCCTCGCCTGTCGTCGTCTGGTACTCCCCGCAAGCCACACGCTTCGCTGAGGACTCGGGTGGACATCAACCATCGCTCAAACTGCGTCCCTGCCTGGTCACCAAGGTCTGCGCCGACTGGATCCGCGTAGCACCGCTACTGTCCGCGCGACCGTACAGCCAGGTATACCGTATATCGACTGATATTTCGTGCCCACCGTCTAACGGCTGCACCGTGAAGATGGAACAGAAGTCCTGGAGCGTCGTGAACTTCGGCGAACACGGCCCCACTCCCCCTGTCCACCCTCTGCCCGGTGCGACCATCTTCGACCTGCCTCTGCGCGAAGGAACGCGTAGCTTCTGGCCGACGGCGTGTTTCGTTTGGACGCGCGATGGAGGAATGTGGATCAACATGGCCGAACTGGGATTCCGCGGAGCTCGCGTACTGGACGACGATTTTGAGTTCAACGACGACATGGTCGCGGAACTGCGGGAGAAGCACGAAAGCACAGGTAAGTCCCTAGTCTACAGCATAGGGACCAAGCTAATTGTTCTCAAGTGGTAGGGCACTAGGGCTCGGTACGATGACGCAGGGACGGACTCAAATTACCATACGCGTGTGCAGTTTGTATGTGATCAAGCATGGCCTGACTGTGATGTATCCCCCACCCTCCCACTCATGTAACGCTCTTGATCAGCGAGCGCGCTCCCTCGGCTTCATACATTGTCACCCCCTCGAGTCGTCTGGCGCGCGCGTAGCAACATCGCTCTACAAGATACGCTGGGCCGCCGCCACGGTTTCTCGGTGGTTCTATTCTGCGCGTTCTGCCTTGCGCAGCTCGGGTCGTCAATCATCGCTGTGTAAGCCAACTGGGGCTTCACTGACATCCACGGAATGTCCGGTGGCTCGGTTAGCATCTCCTGGATTTGGCTAGGTGTTGGTCATTACAATGCTTAACTGGAACTGCACTCATGCTCTCTGTAGGACATCGTCTGATACATTCCTCTCGCCTGGAACAAGTTCGCGACACAGGCGACAGTCATCAAGTCTCTCCGCACGCATCACGAGGCTGAGCTCGCGAAGTCTGGTGAGAATGGTATCACACTGTGACCAGCTCGGTACGCCAGCCTGCCAGATTGGTGCGAATGGACCGGTACTGACTTTCTATTCTGCAGTGTACTCGACCAAGCGTATGCGTAGCAGGCGCGCACATTCGTCGGCACTTGAGTAACGCTGCAGCAGCTGCCAGGGCGCCATCGGCGACGCGAACACGCCCATGGCCACACCCTCTGGTGCCGTAGGCAGGTGGTGGCGACCTGAGGCGTGTTCAGCTGCCAGGGACACGATGCTCTCGAAGGCTCTAAAGGTGCGTCGGCCGATGACGATTTGCGTGCTGTCCCCTCGTCCTCATTTGACTTTGACAACTCTCCTTCCCGCGCGAAGTCGAGATCATCACGTCAACACTGCAATCCGCGTCCACCGTCCACACATTCACCTATACCCTCCCCGCACCCGCAACTTTCCTCGCACCGTCCGTGTCAACGAACCTCCTGCGCTCGTCTGTAATGACCACCGATCCGCGCGCGTCTCCATGCTCTCCTTCCCCTATCCCTACGGCGACGACTGTCCATCATCATGTCACCGTGTCGCACCAGCGCGAATGACATCTACGCGCAGTACACGAGACAGTCGCGTCCTGTTCGATCTCGCGAGAGCGAATAAGCGCTCGACGTGCCCTGACTAGAGAGAGACTAGAGATGGTAGACTACGAGATATAGACTACATGTACTTGACTGGAAACGGCAGACTATGTGTAGCAGAATTAACAAATTTGACTGTTTGAACCTGACTAGATTAAGCCCGACTAAAAGTGCGGACTAAGATATGTGGACTAAAATGGTGTTTATTATTTCTGACTACTACAGCACAGTACATACGCGTAACACGCGCGGGCGTATCAGTCAGCTCAACAGTCAGAAATAAATTAGTTGGC
This sequence comes from Rhodofomes roseus, assembly GCF_022264815.1. Lineage (NCBI taxonomy): Eukaryota > Fungi > Basidiomycota > Agaricomycetes > Polyporales > Fomitopsidaceae > Rhodofomes > Rhodofomes roseus. The sequence goes on along the minus strand of NW_025952993.1, from coordinate 251,694 downwards.
CTTGACTATTTAGTCAGCAAAAAATAATTGCACTACCTGAGATCATTGGGTACAAACCTGTCTCATCGAGCACCTTGGCGGAGACACAGATTCCACAAGAGGCTGAACGCATCCGCGCCCTTCAGATTGAGCTCCTGAAGACCAAACATAACCTGACCATTACGTACGATGGTGGCGCAAATCGGCGCCGAGAGTCATACTATACAATACACGTCACAACTCCTGCGGAGGCAGTTGTACGGCCGGATGGAGATGACGGTCGGCGTCCGTTCCTCATTGAAGCCGCTGCTGGTCTCGGCTTCTCGCATACCGGGGAATGGATTGCGCAGCAGATGCTACAGGTATGTCAACGTCCTGACGTGGATGCAGAGTATATTTGGAACTCACTCAATTATCCGAATTGTGACAGGTCATCAGACAGATCGGGGAGGGACGCTTTGCAGCTGTGTCCTCTGATAGCACAGGGAACACAAGGACATGTCGACGCTTCCTATGTGCAACAATACGGACGATTCTCGACCTGAGAGACCCGGTACACCACTCAAACTTGCCCATCAAGAATATCTGTGCTCTCACCTTCTTCGACGAGGTCATCTCAAATCTACGTCGCACGCTCACGTTCTTCGCGCATTCGGATGAGGCGGTGAACGTCCTGTTTGAGGCGAGGGTGGAACTCGATATTGGACGCGGCTTGGAGAGCATCGGTACAACGCGGTTTGCCACAATCACAATCTCGGCTGTTGCAATGCGCCGTTGTCTTCCCGCGCTGAGGGAGATCTGCACGACAAAGCGTGTACATGTCGAGGTGAGTACTATGACACAAATCAATTGTTAGACACATACCAACCGTCACAACAGGAGACGAACCACTTGTTCATGCGGAATTCGCCTGCAAGCCTCACATTCGAGACACAGCTCAACCAGCTAATAGCTGTCACATTACCGTTTGCAAAAGCTATCACCTGTCTCGAGTCTACCCACTCGACCATAGCTGATGTGTTCCTGTTCTGGTGCGCAATTGGTGCGTCGCTAAAACGAGTTCTCTCCGATATGTCATCCGGAATCCCTGGCGGCGTCAAAAGTGAGATCCGTGCGATCTTCAACACGCGATGGCACGAGCTATTCGAAGAGGAACCTAACAAGGATGTGTACCTTGCTGCAGTGTATCTGGATCCAGGTACGTTCTCGAAGCGACGCGGGCCCGCTATCATTTCCGGCAGTGCCAGGGCCTACTAGAAGCATTGAAGTTGTACTCACACAATGGCTATCACAGATTGGCGCGACTCGGCGATCTTCAAGCACCCAAACCCGCTTGCAGCAGAGCGCAAGCGCAAGCGATCTACGGCCGAGGCCTCAGGAGCGCAATCAAGCCTACCGGGTGGTGCCTGTGAACCGATCGTCACTCACCCGGACATCGCAAAGCGTGTCGGTGCACGTCTTATGGTGATTCTGAAAGGCGAGGTCGAGAGCGGCAGCCACCCGCTGCTCCGTACTGACGATCGCAAGGCACAGGGGGTGATCATAGATCGCTTCTTGATGCAATTCCGCGCGTACGCACGGAACGATTATCCCTTCAACAGCCTTGCGCGGGAGCCTGGACAATCAGTCCTCGAATGGTGGACGACCCTGAAGAAAATTCACGCCAGTGACGTTCTCGCGGTGAGCTGGCAGATACATGCCTTCACGAGCCGGAATCTAACATATTGTTGCTTATGTCTTGAATAGGCTATTGCGATCAAGATGTACGCGGTTGTCCCGAACTCGATGGCCGATGAACGGACAGCCTCCACCTTCACATGGTTGAACAGCGTGTCGAGGAACCGGCAAAATCTCAATTCAATGGTGTCCCAGACACAAATCCGACAGTATTACAGAGCGCGCGCGAAGGTGAGTATCATTGTTGTATTGTCTACTTATAACTAAGCTATGTACTGCCTTGGTTACCTTAAGGCACGTCCACATTCCGACCCCAAGCCGTCCGTCAGATTCTTTGAGATCGACAGCCGACTCCGTGACGATACCTCGGCTTCAAAAAAACCTGCAAAAGGCAAGTTTAAGGCTACGAATACCAACTTACCGCATCTTTGTCAGTTTAAGTGCATCTACTTTCATTCATTAATGAATTAAACCCTGGATCTGATTTACACACTTTTGTACCCCTGTTAATCTAATCCTAATTCAATGCAGTCTTAATCCATTGCTCAGCTCATATGCCTAATCCTGGTGTATTACAGAGGTCTTTTGATGCATTCTTAATGCACTACTGATCCACTTATAATGCACTGACTTAAGACATGCTTGATCTCAGTGTATCACAGGGGTACCTTGATACACTATTGATCCACTAAAGATGCATTGTCCAAGTCAGTGTATTACATGTTTAAGGCATACATGTATGCAGTTCTAAGCTGCTGGATTAGTTTTAGATCAAGGCAAAAAAAGGGGACATTGGGGGTTTGAACCACAGACATCAGAAAGCATTACATAATCACATCATCAAGTCGGACCACAGGAACACTAACCACTACACCACAGGTCTGTTAGAAATGTTGTAACACAATGTTATATGTCACATTACTGGGATGCTGGACTTAGACATATTTTGGATGCTGGCACAGGGTGCCCTGCATTAGTGGTGGATCAATAGGTGTGTTAGCAGTGAATTGACACAGTGTGGTAACAGTGAATTAGCAGTGACTTGACACAGTGTGTTGACAGTGGATTAGCAGTGAATTGACAAAGTGTATTAGTGCTAGCCCAACATGTGAATCAGTGATGAATCAACATAGTGCATTAATGTTAGCCAGACAGGTGACTCAATAGTGACTCAACTGACAATGGATGCTAGATGTCAAATTTGTTAGGTCAAAGGTTAAAGTCACTTTTGAGTCACATGTTGGGCTAGCACTAATACACTTTGTCAATTCACTGCTAATCCACTGTCAACACACTGTGTCAAGTCACTGCTAATTCACTGTTACCACACTGTGTCAATTCACTGCTAACACACCTATTGATCCACCACTAATGCAGGGCACCCTGTGCCAGCATCCAAAATATGTCTAAGTCCAGCATCCCAGTAATGTGACATATAACATTGTGTTACAACATTTCTAACAGACCTGTGGTGTAGTGGTTAGTGTTCCTGTGGTCCGACTTGATGATGTGATTATGTAATGCTTTCTGATGTCTGTGGTTCAAACCCCCAATGTCCCCTTTTTTTGCCTTGATCTAAAACTAATCCAGCAGCTTAGAACTGCATACATGTATGCCTTAAACATGTAATACACTGACTTGGACAATGCATCTTTAGTGGATCAATAGTGTATCAAGGTACCCCTGTGATACACTGAGATCAAGCATGTCTTAAGTCAGTGCATTATAAGTGGATCAGTAGTGCATTAAGAATGCATCAAAAGACCTCTGTAATACACCAGGATTAGGCATATGAGCTGAGCAATGGATTAAGACTGCATTGAATTAGGATTAGATTAACAGGGGTACAAAAGTGTGTAAATCAGATCCAGGGTTTAATTCATTAATGAATGAAAGTAGATGCACTTAAACTGACATCACTGTGGGCTGGCGATCCCGGAGGACTGGTCGGAGGGAGTGTGAGGGACGAAGGCCAAGGGATCGATCGTGCCATCAGGACGAAACGGAGCGTACGAAGATGGGGGGGCGACCAGAGGGAATGGAATGTGCGCGTTCGGAGGCACAGCTCGGAAGAAGGCGCGAGCAGGGGGACAAGCCAAAGGAGAAGGGGGCCTATCGTCTGGCGGCTGGCGACCAGAGAGAAGGGGCGTAAAGGGGAGATAAGGGAAAGGAGGTCGGAGGGGGACAGCGAGAGGGATTCGCGAGGAACCCCAGATGATGAAACGCCCAGTGTCATGTACCTCGGGGTACACCCGGAAGTCCGCGATGAGACGTCGTATCTCGAGTTGTACCAGCTCGGGGGCGAGGTGTTGGCACCTCCCGACGTTGAAGGCGTTGCGACGGGTGCGGGCGATCACTTCCTCGTACTGGGGAGGGAGCGGCGTCGGAGGGTACCCGAACTGCATCGCGATGACGAGGTTCGCGACGAAGGCGTTCTAGGCGAAGGGGGCAGAGTTAAGGCGCGGAACGAACCGCGGAGGGGGGGGAAAGGCCGGGACGTACCAGGTGGAACACGGCGGTCCGAGCCCAAGCCATCCAACGCGCGAGCACCGCGAGCTCAGGGAGCCAAAGAGAAGGGACGCCGCCAGGGGGAATCACGATGAAAACTTCGTTGGCGACGTCCTCGCTGAAGGACCCGTGGAGCCGTGATAACACCTGCGAGACGTCCAGAGCGGTCTGAACGTCTAGCTCGCGCTCGAAGTTGAACGTGGCCTGGGACATGGCGAGGGGTCGGAGGAGGAAGGAGCAGGCGCAAAGGGGGATCGAGTGCAGCGAGTGGAAAGAGACCGGAGGGGGCGAGGGCACGAAGATCGCTCAGGCGCCGGCTGTGAGTAGCAGCGGGAGGCGACGGAAAGAAGCTCGACTGGGAAGGTGGCCATCCGGACCGATCAGCCATCGGGATGCCGCGCAATAGCCCCGGAAGGAACGACTGACCGGGGACGGTCAGTATTTTTAGGTCGGGGTAGGGGCCTAGGCCCAGATCGGAGCAATCAGGCAAGGGCGTCACGACGAGGCCGTCGCATGGCAAGCAACACGGGCACGACACACGCGGAAAGAGAGAATGGCAATGCGTTAACTCGAATATTCTAATACAGAACGAGGGGCATACGCGTCGGATTGTACAAGCAACACACCGGTACCGGACACTTACGGCGAGCTCGCCTCCCAGGAGCGTACCTGACCTACCAAACCAGCGACCTCCTCTTCATCGTCGTCCAGCTCGTCGCGCTCGTCCTCGCTCTCGACTTCGTGCTCGTCGCTCACAGACGGGGTCGCGGAGGGTGACATGGGCGGGCGAGAACGGCGCGCCGACCGGGAACGATCAGCCAACTGCGCGGCGTGAGTCGCACCGGAGGCAAGCGCGGCGGAGCGCATGGCCACGTTCGGAGGGACGGAGGGTGCGGGAGTACTACGCGGGCTGTCGAAGAACAGCGGTGTCGATTTCCGCGGCAACACCGACGACGAAGGACCGGCCCCGCTTGAAGACGACGGGTTCGCCGCCCTAGAAGACGACGGGAAAGCCCCGAGTAAGTCGGCGGGTGCGTTTGCGACCGGCGGGTCGGGAAGGAACTGGAGGGAACCGGCTACCGAGTGCCTGGTCTGCAAGGGGTGGGGGCCGATATATCGAAGCCCGAGCCGCGCTGTAGCTAAAAGGAGAAGGAAGTCGTCAGAAGGAAAAGACGGGACGAGTACCGGAAGGGAAAGACTTACGGACACCTCGGAGCGAACAGCCCACCTTGGCTTTCACGCACCCAGCGCATGAGTGCTGCGAGTGGCCATCCACGCGACACACTCCCGGAGGCCTCTGCGCAGCGCACCTGCTGCAAGCCTGGCTAGGGGCGTATACGAACAAGCCGTAGCGAGTTCGAGACGCGGCCGTCTGACCGGAGGGGGCCGGGGGCACTGGATCGGAGGAACCTGCAGCCGGACCGGAGGAGGCAGCAGGACCGGAGGGACGTGACGAGGAGGCAGCAACCGCGGCGGAGGGACCCGGGGTCGAAGCGCTAGGGGCAACGGCAGGGGGTGGCTGAGAGACCCCGTACAACCGCAGCCCGGGAGCTTGGATGATGGGCGCGGGGCGAGAGCTGGCGGGGGGTGCACGAGAAGCCGCCGCTGGGGCCCGAGGGACAGAGTCGACGAGGCCCGTAGTGGGGACGATAGGACCTGGGGCGGATGGCGCGGGCAAGGATCGCGAAGGGGCGAGGCGCGGAGCAGCCGACGGAGGGCCAGTAGGCGACGGCTGGGGGGCGACCACCGAACCAGCGGAGGGAACGGGCGGGACGGGGTCGAGGAGGCCGGTGTCACGAACGAAATGGTCGGGGCTGGACGGTGTACGCACCGAAGGACCGGGAGAGGATTGTGCGGGCGGAGGAGGAAGCTGTGAGGCGTGCCGAGGGGAGAAGCTGCCGTCCAGCCGGAACGGCCCAGGAGGAAAGAAAGGGGGGACGAAGACTCCTTCCGGGGGCTGAGCTGCGGGGCTCAGGGCGGCGGAGGGAAGGGACATGGTGGCCAGGTTCGGGGTCGCCGCCTCTCCGCGCAGAGTAGCCCGCCGGTACTCCTCCAATGGTCGGGGCACGAAACGACGAGGTGGTGCATTTCGGTCAAACACGACGGGATAAAAGGGGAAAGGAGGGAAGGGAGGGAGGAGAGGGACGGCGAGAGGGAACGACAACTGGTTCGACCCCCAGACAACGTACCGGCCATTAGGATGAATCTGTGCCGGGCGGCGAAGGTCGGCCTCCAGGTTGGCAAGGAGGGGTCGGAGGGCGGCGGGGACACGATCATTTCCGGAGAGGTGGTACATCGACATCGAAAGCCGGACAAGAACGGGCTGGATGTCGAACTCGGCCGGGGGATGGTGGAACTGCACCGCTAGATGGTGGTTCGCGATATAGCCATACTGAACGGAGGGAAGGAGGTCAATGGGGGGGAGGCTAGCCACGGGAAGGGACGTACGAAGTCTATCACGAGGGCGCGGGCCCACGACGCCCAGCGATACACCGTGTTGGTATCGGGAAACTGGGGCGGGCGGATTTGTATCTCCTCGGCCGTATACACCTCGAACGCGGAGACGAGGCGGACGAGGACGGCGGAGAGGTCCGCGGCAGCAGCGGCGTCGAGGTACGGAGGGGCGGACATGGGTGGGTGACGGGACGGAGGGGAGAGAGGCACAGCAATGAGAAGATAAGGGAGGACGGAGGGAGGCCAAGGCACGAGGATCGAACAGACGCTGACCAGGGGCGGCCGAGGAGCGGTGGCTACAGGCAGCGGGAAGGAACATCGCGTTAGCGCCGGCCAGGAATAGCAACGGAAGGGGCGGGACGGATGCGAGAATCAAGGGACGTTCATGCCAGGAGAAGAGCGGGAAGGGGACTGACCGGGGACGGTCAGTATCCGAGGTCTGGGCAGGTGTGGGCGGTGCCCACGGGCTGAGGCCGGAACCGCCGGAAGATGGAGAGTCAGAGAGGCCGGGAACGTTAGCTGGGGAGACAAGCATCGGGCCGCGGCAATAGGCCACGACGGGACATCTTACGAAGTCATTCGAGCGCGTCACAAGTCAGATCTATTTAACTCCGCAAGCCGTTACATGCCAGGACGTACGGGTACCGGGGCGAACAAACCGGACGGAGGAAGATGCTACTCGTAAGGGTTCAGTCACGGATTAATTCCAACGGGGGAGGGATGTCTCGCGCGTCACATATGTCCTCTAGACGGCCCGAGATGGAGACTACTTCGCGCATCACAGACAGCTGGTCGATCCGGGCCTCAGCCAGGCCGCGGTGGAGGTGGCCGAGTTCGAGGCGGAGGACCTCTAAGGAACGGTCCGTTGCGGCGAGGACGCGGTCCCAGTTGTCGGTCGAACCGCGGAGGGAGGAGAGGCGGAGGGGAGGATCGTTATACGACGGAGGAGGAGGAGGTCGGGCTTCTTCCGCGGTGGCTTGCTCCCTCTGAAGCTGGTCCGGGGACCAGGGGATGGTCGCGTATAGGAGCGGCGCCTCGTTCTGCTCAGAGCGGAGGTTGAGGAACACGCGGTCCAGGTGCTCGATAAGCTCGCAGACCTCGGGGATACCGGACGGAAGGGGGACGCGGGCGTCGCCGTGAGCGGTCGCTAGGGCATACGACTCGAAGAGCATTCGCTGGGGCAATGCAGACGGGTCAGGAGGGATGAGGAGAGCGACGGGGCGGACGAACCACGAGCCAGCGGGCACCATGAGCCCACGCAAGCCAGGCAGTGGCGTGCTCCACGTCGAACCGGGGCTCGAACGTCCCTTCGTACCGGAGAACATCGACAAGACGGAGGTAGCGAGCGGAGTGCGACGAGGTGGTGGGGTTCGGGGGCTGCGCCATCGGTATAGGAACGAAGGCGTGAGTGGGGAGAGAAGGGAGGGAGGGGGCAGACCCGGAGGGAAGGAGGGCGGGGCACGTGAGCTCGGCTGAAGGAGGATAAGTAGCGAGGCGGAGGGAGCGGGGGAGGACACGTAGGACCCACTCTCGGACGCGGACTAGGACTCGGACTCGGAGGCTCTCGACTCGGGCAGACGGCTCGGAAGGAACTCTCTATATTTCGCTCTCGTATAGACTTGTCTTCTCGACGATACACTCGTCGCATACACCTAATATCACTACCCTTCCTTGACTAAAAGTCTACCCTTCCTCCTTACCCTGTACGGAGGGAGCCGAACTCAACAGCACACACCGCACTAAGAAATACCGTTGCTGCGACCTTGTAGACGAACTAGCTGACAAATGGAATGCGATGAGCGATGCCGAGAAGACACAGGCTACGAAGGAGTACACGACGGGCTTGCAGGAGGCACGGGACACTGAGCGGTTTGCCCAGCGCAACACTAAGCTCGGTGCCCATCACGACGCCCAAGACAAGATTGCTACGGCGAAGGTATTGGTTCGTGAATGAATGCTTCTATTTATATAGGTTACTGAGGTCTGCACAGCTCTCCGAGGCGGCCGACAGAACGGGTGTCCAGAGCCTCGTCATCAACGTCCGAGGATCGCCGGAGGACTGGACAAAGCCACATGTCTTCTTCACGCATGAGGGCATCTCCCTCTTCTTCGACATCTTCATGCGATGTCCCCTCACACTGCTCGTCACGCGGCTTGAAGCTTACTTGGTTTGTGGGGCAGCCGGTAAGTTTCACAGACAGCTATATGGCCACAGCTTACTCACGGCGTGTACAGATGTTGTCCAGAATCACAAGCAGCGACTCCTCCATGCGAAGAAGGAGCTAGCAAGATTAGTACTCGAGAAGCTCAATGCCACTCTGAAGAAGAAGAAGAACCCCGTGCTACAGATGAACTACGTCAATATCGACGATGCTATCACACGAAAGCATCACGTCCTCATCCGCGGATACCCGTCGGGCGTGTCGTTCTGCGCGCCAAGCAAGCTCGGGAGCATGCTCGAAGTCGAGCTTGTCACGGCTGCATGGTCTTCGGGTACGACACATTGGCACCGCTTGGAGGGCGAGGAATGGGTGAAGTGGCTGAAGGACCATCCGGAGTTGGATGAAGCTGGGGCCGAGGTTGATGATGACGACGACGACGGAGAGCCTGACGTGCCCTTGGCTGTAGCCTTGGCGGCGCGCGTGGATAGCGGTGTGTCCTCCTCCCAGAGTCCTGTCTCCCCCACAACACCCTCCGTCCCCGCTGTCGCTGCCACGATTCCCGATGTCACACCCGTGGCCCTCGACAATGCCCAGGCAGCCACGAACGTCGCATCAGCCTCCCTCGTCGCGCCGGTCTCTGCCAACATCACACCGGCCTCTGCCAACGTTGCGCCGGCCTCTGCCAACGTTGCGCCGGCCTCTGTCGACATCGTGCCGGCCTCCATCAACATCGCCGGGGCCTCTGGTTACATCACGCCGGCCTCTGGTAAGATCGAACCGGCCGCTGTTGTGCCGCCTCATGGTGCCAATCGCTCGGGTTCTACCCCCGCCGACATACCCTCCTCCTCTGCCTCCCTCGTCAATAGTGCCGCCGCCGCCGCCGCCATCGGCCCCTTGTCTCTCCCCCCTACTACCTCTACCCCTGCCGACGTCCCCTCCGGTACTGCTGCTCCGACAACTGCCAATCCCCGTCCTGCTGATGTCGTGAACACCACGACTCCGGGCCCTGTCGATGTCACCGTCGCCTCCCGAACCGCTGACACCGTTTCGGGTGAGCACCCTACTATCCTCATCGACTCAAGCGTGGCGAACGTTCCTGTCGCGGCACCCGCTGGCAAGCCCAAGAGACGTCGAGCAGCTGCCGCCACGAAGGCAACCAAACGCCAGAAGACGGACGGCGGCAACTTCATCATGTGTGGCCCTGACGGTAAGCGTGTGGGACAAGCTTCGAAGCCTCGTGGTCGTGGGGGTTAGTAGGCAATGATGTACTTACAGTATACTATGGACTTCAATCATGTTACTATGCTCCAATGAATATGTCTTGTTAACACATGAGCCAATTGACCCCCGAGAGATGTGACACTTCGCGGGCGGGTGGCGGGCGGTCGCGGGCGGCGGGCGGCGGGTGGCAGCAGGCGGCGGGATCATGATGTCATCACATGAAGTACGAGGTGCCGCGACTGCAGCTGCTATGTAGTCTACAGTCAAGTACAGTACATGAATGGCTGCAATACATTACAAAAAAACCGGACGGAAGGCTTGAGTTTTGAGGGAGGCAGCGCCGACGTCGCGCGCGACGGCGCCGACGCATGTTCGGGTGACGTGCGCCACCCAGAGATAGCCGCCGGCGGGGCGCGTGGTATCTAGCGCGTGGCGACGGCAACGGTGGCTGAGGTGGCTGAGGTGGCTGAGGTGGCTGAGGCAGCTGAGGCGCGCCGGTGGCTGAAAGGACTCCGTTTACGGTGAGGGAGTAGGTCGACTAGAATGTTACCGGAAAGAGGAAGGGGGCGGGGGACCTATGGTGTCACCCGGGGTACAATGGGAGCGGTGCTTCCGGGCATATTAGGTCAGACTACCCTATCGGGCAACAGATGCTAATAAGGTCGATCATGTGGGAGATCGAGGTGCTGTGACTCTGGGGAACGCCATGGTTTGCTTCTGCTAGCATCCGCACAAACATGAGAGTTTCAGCCTCAGATTGTTGACGGCCTTGAGCATCGGTACGACGATCAATATTCGCAGGTGGCTCGTCACCATAGGCATTGTCCTTGTTCCTCTTAGGATTTTGTCCAGCACCTTGACGGCGTGGACGTTCGTACTGAGGTTGCGGAGGAGGTACAGGATCAGGTTGCGGTTGTGGAATGTCTCCCACTGGCTCTGGATGGTCTTCAGGTTCAGGTTCATGTTCCGGGATAGGAACGGGAATAGGTAAATCCTCAGAATCAGAATCCTCCGAGTTCGCATCCTCAGGAGGTTCATCAAACGGCTTATCCAGGGATTTCGGATTATTGCCTAAATCTTTACGTGCAGGAAATGTCTCTTCATCGAAGGTCACATCACGAGACACAACGATACTTCGAGTGGCCGGGTTCCAGAAACGATACCCTTTGGAACCTAACTCATAGCCAACAAAGATCATCTCGACAGCCTTCTTGTCGAGCTTCCCAGCTCTTTGTTCCTTCTGCACATGCACATATGCCTTGCACCCAAATACCCTAAAATACGAAATGTCCGGGACTGTGCTATCCCAGAGAGTAATGGGGCATTGCCAGTTAAGGCGTCGCATTGGTTGCCGATTATAAATGTGAACCGCAGCGTCAACAGCCAATTGCCAGAAACCATGGCTTAGTCCAGCATGATGAAGCATAGACATAGCCTTCTCGACAATGGTCCGATTCCAGCGCTCAGCTCTCCCATTCTGTTGAGGAGAGTATGGCATCGTCTTCTGATGTTCAATGCCAAATTTGCGCAAATGTTCGGTAAATTCTGCAGAGGTATATTCTCCCCCTCGATCCGAGCGTACAGCTTTGATTTTCTCGTCAGTTTGGTTCTCAGCCCATGCCTTGAAATCATCGAACGCTTGGGTCGAATCATTCTTATGTTTGAGAAAATAGGCGCGGCCAAGACCGGAGTAGTCGTCGAGAAAGCTGATGAAGTAGTGCCATCCACCAATAGCGGTGGTACGCATAGGACCATCTTCGTCGGTATGAACAATTTCAAGAGGTTTTGAAGCTCTCTTGTCCGACGCGGGAAATGGCACATTCATGAGCGGACCATACCCATTCCTAACGGTACACCCGGGCTGCATATTCCCCATTGTCAACGGAAACCCGACGCCGGCCGGAGAAATGTGTCCGGAGGTTGCAAACCCACCGGCCGGCACCTGAGGTGCCCATTGTTAGCAGACTGGCCGGTCTTGTTTTGAACGGACCGGCCGGCAATAGGGCAAATCAACAAGTGTTACTGAACAATGGTCCGGAATTTAATCTATGGTTGTAAATGGACCGGCCGGAGAGTGGCAACCACATTTATAACACTCCAGCAGGATTTCATCCCTGTGTTTGGAAATAGTCCGGCCGGAATGCATCCCTATGGTTTCAAATGGTCCGGCCGAAGGTCATATACCTTTGTTTATGATGTACCGGCCGAAGGTAATATATCTAAATTAATAACACACCGGCCAGAGGTGATATACCTACATTGAGAAAGAACCGGCCGGTCATAATGTACCCACGCACAAAACAAACCGGCCGGCCATGACATAGTTTCACTACACATTGACCGGCCAGGCATAGCATGCCTATATCAGAAATGAACCGGCCGGTCATATGGAGCCTGAATGACAATTGCTCCCACCATCCTGGAAACATATTCATTGATGCACTGAGTTTTCTGGACCATAAATGCACTGGACCCAGGTTTTTTGGGCTTTGAATACATTTTTAGCATCCCCATAGATGCTCCCAATTTTCCAGGCACATGCAAACCATTCCAGAGCTTTAGAATCATCAAAATTGAGTTTTCTGGGCTGAAAATAGACCAAAACCAGCCTTTCTGGGCTGGAAATGCATCAGAACACATTTATTGAGCCTCCCAATCCACATTTACAACAGCTCTGAGCCTTATACACCAAGTCCGAGTATTTTACACAATTGCCGAGATTCCACAAAGTCCCGGCGCCGAGGATGCACCAAGTCCCGGCGCCGGGGGTGCACCAAGTTGCGGCGCCGCAAGTGCTCCAAGTTGCGGCGCCGCAGGTGCACCAAGCCTCGGCGCCGCACCGTCTCGTTAAGCGCCGAGAAACATCGCTCGGCGCCGAGACTTGGTGCACCTGCGGCGCCGCAACTTGGTGCACCTGCGGCGCCGCAACTTGGTACTACCTCGGCGCCGAGTTGTGCTAAACCTGAGGAATAATGGTGTTTCTAACAATGATCACAAAAAGATTACTGATGTTTGTTACACCAATGACCTTTTGTAGCTCATCTTATAGGGAATGTTAGGTTCATTAGGAAATCTCCTAATGACACTACAAAGGTTTATATGTGGTTACTTATAAAAAGTGATGTTTGTGTCTCATTGTGTAGGGAATGGTCTGTTGATAAGTAAATCTTCTATTGACACTTCAAGGATTTCCAATGGTCAGGCCGGTACAGCTGCTTTTCTTGTCTGGCTGGTAAGTAAACTTACTGATGACACTACAGTATATTGTATTCAATTTGTACATTTGTAGCTCATCTTATAGGAAATGTTAGGTTCATTAGTAAATCTTCTAATGTCATTACAAGGGTTTGTATGTGGTTACTTATAAAAAGTGAGGTTTATATTTCATTGTGTAGGGAATAGTCTATTGATAAGTAAATCTTCTATTGACACTTCAAGGATTTTCAATGCTTAGGCCAGTACAGCAGCTTTTCTTGTTCAGCCAGTAAGTAAGCTTATTGATAGCACTACACATATTTGTATCTCATCTTGTGGGGAACATTAGGTTGATAAGCAACTATTATGATGAGACTACAAGGATGTGTACATCTCATGCTGTTGTTATTGTACAGTAGACAGAACACTACATTACAAATGTGTAGTACTATGACAACTTCTGGCTGATCTAGCGCCCACACTAAAGTTGGTAGCACTTACAGCTTGGAAGATTAAGCTATGAGATTTGGCATATGTGCTGCTGGCTGTATGAACATACATTATAGCCACTAACCTAATGTGGGCAAAGAATACTGCCATGGTGAGGAGAGTAAGAAGGGAGCAGGGACATGCACAATTAGTGATATGTCTCTGAAGTGATAAGTTGTTGCCTTTATGTACAACTTTTGTGCCAACATGTGTCCAGATGAACAAGTACATTCATCAAGTCATGTATGGATGGGTTGCTGATACATGTTTCATTTATCCTCATACATTCTGCTATGATCATGATGGCCACACCCTACATATATATCTGTATGTAGAAACCAATCCCATATGAATATGAGACATTCTATAGAATTAACACATGTGGTCCTAGGTACATTGCTCTGCTACAGCCTACATTTGGAACTCACTGACTTTTCTGTAAATGCTAGACAGTTCAACCTTGATGCAGGGTTGTAACTATGATGTATTCTTTTGTGATAATCAACCTCTTGTTCCTACAGTGTTCCTTTGTCTTAATTTCATTATGTACTAATTAAATACAACACACTGTAGTGTCATTAGTGAGTTTACTTACCAGCCAGAACAGGAAAAGCAGCTGTACCGGCCTAACCGTTGAGAATCCTTGAAGTGTCAATAGAAGATTTACTTATCAACAGACCATTCCCTACACAATGAGACACAAACATCACTTTTTATAAGTAACCACATACAAACCTTTGTAGTGTCATTAGGAGATTTCCTAATGAACCTAACATTCCCTATAAGATGAGCTACAAAAGGTCATTAGTGTAACAAACATCAGTAATCTTTTTGTGATCATTGTTAGAAACACCATTATTCCTCAGGTTTAGCACAACTCGGCGCCGAGGTAGTACCAAGTTGCGGCGCCGCAGGTGCACCAAGTCTCGGCGCCGAGCGATGTTTCTCGGCGCTTAACGAGACGGTGCGGCGCCGAGGCTTGGTGCACCTGCGGCGCCGCAACTTGGTGCACTTGCGGCGCCGCAACTTGGTGCACCCCCGGCGCCGGGACTTTGTGGAATCTCGGCGATTGTGCAAAATACTCGGACTTGGTGTATAAGGCTCAGACCTGTTGTAAATATGATTTAGGGAGCTAAACACATGTGCAAGAATAGCCTTTGAAGCAATTCCAGCCTGGAAAACCTGGATCTGGTCTGTTTCCAGGCTAGAAAAGCTCATTTATGGTGCTTTTGAAGCATGGGCATGGTTTGTATGTACCTGATAAAATTGGGAGCATGTAAGGGAATGCTTGTCAATGTATTCCAAGCCCAAAAAACCTAGGTCCAGTGTGTTGATGGTCCAGAAACCTCAGTGCATCTTTGACAATGTGTTCTGGGATGTTTGGCACAATTATCATTCAGATTCCATATGACCGGCCGGTTCATTTCTAATGTAGGTTTGTTATGACTGTCCGGCCCATGTGTAGTGTAAGTATGTCATGCCTGGCCGGTCTGTTTTTGGTGTAGGTAGACTATGACCGGCCGGTCCTTTTGCAATGCAGGTATATGACCTCCGGCCGGTATGTTATAAATGTAGGTACATGAACTCCGGCCGGTGCATTATAAGTCAAGGTATATGAGCTCTGGGTGGTGCATTGATAATGTGAATGTATGAGCTCCGGCCGGTGCATCAATGATGTGGGTATATGAGCTCCGGCCGGTCTGTTATAAATGTAGGTGCCTGATCTCTGGCCGGTCCATTTACAACCATAGATTAAATTCCGGACCATTGTTCAGTAACACTTGTTGATTTGCCCTATTGCCGGCCGGTCCGTTCAAAACAAGACCGGCCAGTCTGCTAACAATGGGCACCTCAGGTGCTGGCCGGTGGGTTTGCAACCTCCGGACACATTTCTCCGGCCGGCGTCGGGTTTCCGTTGACAACGGGGAATATGCAGCCCGGGTGTACCGTTAGGAACGTAAAAGTACACTCATTGGGCTCGAAATGGAGCACGATGAGACTTGCCCCATTGACAACCTGCACAAGGAGACTTGTCCTTGTCACCGATAGAATCCACACCCTTGGTGTGCTTGGGTAGTTGACGGATAACTTCTTCAGACGAATGTCCGAAGCGTTGATGCCAAAGGCGAAAATTTGACTTGTCCGCAGACTTAGCCAATTGCGGTTTCATAATTTCCATGTGCAACATATAGAGATTGTTGAAGGGCGTGTGATGCGCCTCCATGATCTTGTTACCACGGATTCGGTCAGAACCATGCAAAATAGGTTGGTCAAAAATGACCATACGGCCTCCACCTTGAACAAGGGTGAAACCTGAACGTTCAATAACTCCAGTTGAAAATAGGCGACTAGACGCGGCAGGGATATATGCAACATTGGTGATAGTCGACACAATATGTTTCCCTTCAACATGCACAACACCTTTGATAGTGCCTTCACCGTAAGCTGCAATCTTACTCTTGCCGGCTGTGCTAAAAATCATGGGCTCCTCGTAAGGAGTGTAATCCCAAAAATCAGCCATGTCGTTGGTGATCGTCTTGGATGCACCAGAATCCATAATCCAATCAGTCGTTCTTCCTGACGCGGTGTTAGCCGCAGTATACCAAGAAGCAGTCATAGTATTCGCAGACGACGAGGAGGATTCTACAGTTACAACATTCGAAGAGTCCGACGCAGATGCAGTGTTAGAAGTACCAGAACTAGATTGACCATTTCCTCCGTTCTTTCCCTTTCCTTTGCCCTTGCCCTTGCCCTTGTTGTTCTTCCCCTTTCCGCCACCTTTATTCTGAGGGCGGAGATGCGGGTACTTGGTCCAACAATTCTCGCTACCATGGGCCCCACCGCAGTGATCGCAGGGGTCCTTGGATTTATGCTTGACCTGGGACGTCTTAGACGCAGACTGTCCCATACCGGACCGGCGAAGTGATTCCTCAGCAAGAATTTTGCTCTGGACCGAGTCGACCTTTAGATCTTTGAGGGTCTGCGTCGCCAGGAGCGCAGAGATCATCGACTGGTATGACTCTGGCAGCTTCGACAGAAGGAGAAGAGCCTGAGTCGAGTCACCGAGCGTAATTCCGCCACCACTAATCTCCTTGAGCCGGGTAACCAGCTTGTTGATCTGATCCTGCATTGGCTTGGAGTCAGACATTTCCGGAGATTTGATTAACGACTGGAAGAGAGACCAGACGTATGCCGTGTCGGGGGTGCCAAAAGCGGTTTTGAGCGAGTTCCACATGTCCTTCGCATCCTTGAGATCACCGGTGTCTTTCTCGAGCAGATGATGCATCGAGCGATCGGTTCTCATAAATAGAACACCCTGGGCACGGGCATTCTGAGTGGCAAAGTCCGCTGCGGGTGTGCCAGTTGCAGTAACGGCAGGCCAGGCTTGGATAAAAACCAAATAGCCGCGCATGGCGGCTGACCAATCAGCATATTGGGACGCTGAGGAAAGCTTGGGGACATTGTCAGGCTTGACGTCACCCATGGTTGCGGATAGGAGGATAAATTCGTCTTGTGAGACGGATGGTAGTTCTGGGGTAAAAACTTCGAAGGGTAATTCCTCGAAGAATGGAGATTGAGGTCTCGACTCAGGGAGCGGGACTAGGTGTTCAGGATATGGAGGTAACTCCGAAAATTCACTAGCAAATAGGAAATTCTCCTGCCAAGGAGCGACCGATATTCCAGTTGAAAATCCTTCTGGAACTGGACCTAGAGGTTGATCGTAGCGATGTGGGCAACTAGCGTCGTCGCAGTTAATCCACTGATCTTCTTCGACGTCGAAATGATAATCAAAGTTCTCCTCGTAGTCGTAGAGATGATGATGGTCGGTGCAATCGTACGGTGGAATTACTCCGTTCGATGCTTCACTATTTGAGTCTCGGTCAAATGTCTCTTCTTGAGACGAAGCCACAGTGTGATGCTTAAATTCTAGGGACGAAGATATACAGAAAAAATGCGACTACAATCGCTTATCTACCCAGTACAAGTAGTTGTTCTTGTACAAGTCCCCTACGTCCTTGATAATGCGGCCGAAATTCTGGCTAAGATTTATGAAGGAAATCTTTGCAATCAGCTCGCAGACAGAACAGATGTCGTTCAATTCGACTGCAGACCACGTGGTTCCTTCCTCCTCGATATTCGTCAGCACCCAGTTGAAACGCCTGCCAAAATCGTCCAAGTTATCCAACAAGGGAAGACGGGCGTAGAGGCGGTTACGGTGGCGATAGAGGGGCTGAAGGCGCTTCTGGACGGCAAGGAGACGCTTGCACAGGATCTCGACTTTGTCAGCGGTGGACTTCTTGCGGAAGTCGGACAGGAAGATTGGCTTGAGAGCCGTGGGAACGATGGGAGTTTCTCCGCTAAGACGCTCAATGAGCGAAGCCTTGGTCTCAGCAGCAGTGGCACTAGCGGCACGAGCAGCAGCGAGTTCGGCTCGGCGAGTCTCGGCGAGAGCTTCGGCAACGTCCGCTTTCTTCTGCAAATACAAGAGGTGCTGCTCCGGCGAGGTGCGGCAGGACTCCTTGGGAGGAATGGACGTGTCTACGCGGCCAGAGGCTTGGCGGCGGCGACGAGGGGTAGGAGCAAGGATGATGTCGATCTGGCGACGGACGGGTAGATGACCGTACAAATGCCGATGACGTACGGCGATGACGTTAGAGTCGTCTTCGTCAACGTCGTTTCTCTCACGACGAGACGGATGATAAACTTCGTAATTGCCTTTTCGGGCTGCCCTAGAGATGCGCTCAGACAAGGCCTTCGGCACTATGTCACGCAGCGACTTAAAAATAGTCCAACAAAGGACAAAAATTGCCAACTCACTCTTTCAAGAGTTTAGCTTTGGAGCGCGCAAAGAGGGGTGCAGGTGATCAAAGAATCAGAGCGCAGGGCTCATAACCTGTTGAAGAAAGAGGTTTTAGGCTTAGTAAGCCCAGTGGCAGTGAAGGACTAATGAGTGAGTGAACAGACCAGTCCCAAAGGGAAGATCCTATGCTGGCAGGCAGAGGAGAGGACGAAGGATCGTTATCATTACAGGGCAAACCAGCCCAGTATATATACACATTTGATACAGGTCACATGCTGTATCAGTGGTTCATCAGTAAGCACTAAGTCCGAGGTTTTGGGGATATGAGTAAGCTGGTAAGCAGCATGAGTAAGCCAAAACTCGGAGTTTGATGTGGAGAGATATATGAAACGTGATGGAACATCAGGAATAATATGAGACATGATGGAACATCAAAGAGTGATATAGGACGTGATGGGACATCAAGGAATGATATGGAACGTCATGGAACATCAAGGAATGTCGTGGAATATCATGGAATGATCCGGACTAAAGTCACATGACGTAATCTAGGCAAAGTCCATCAAAGAACGTATGTAATCTGACATCGCAGAACATAAGTCCATATCCGTACATAACTGATAAGATAAGAACACTGAAAACTCGGAAGTTCAACACTCAAGTTCTGGAATCAAGATGCATTTCAACGTCGGAACGCCCCTGAGATCTTGGATACCCTCCACGCACGACCAGGATACCGGGATACCCAAGGCCGACTCGTCGCGGGAAGATTTGATACCGCCCTGGTCAAAGAGAGAGAGGGTGGGCATATAGGAGTCACTGGTATGTCAAAATTATATCGTTGAGCGATGGCAACGAATGACAGAACTGTAGGCTACCGCGTGGGCCAAGTTCGCACCGTATTCTCGCTGTCAAAGAAAGCCCACCAGAATGTATTCCAAGACCACCCCGACGCGCCCTCCCATTTTGTCTACCTGGAGTGGTTCAGCCGCTTCAAACCACGTCCCGAGCCCAACCATCTCTTCTATCGCATACAGCGTTCGCGTACGCAAGACGGTGAACGTTTCGCTGCAATAGTACCTTTGGAGAGTTTGCATCGCAGTGCTCATCTCATCCCAAAGTTTGGAGCTGCGCAGCCTCCGGAATGGACGAGCAACAACGTTCTCGAGCTCTGCGAGACATTCTACGTTAATTCATTCACGGACAGGCACACGTACATTACCGTAGTTTAATCACATAGGATTGTTCATCTCTTACGAAGATAGATGTATGTTGAGGCACAACTGCCCTGCGCGAATGCACATAGTGTAACGCGAGTGTGATTGAGTACCCACGTGTCACGCAGTGTGACTCGTGAGTGCGTAGCCTTAAGCTACCTCCAGCTCTCAGCTTGAGGATTTAAGCAATGAGAAGTTAGATGTATGTTCTGTGAACATAAAACAGGCATTCGGCGTGCAGAAAGGTCTTCGGGAATGCGGTCTTGCGCGAGGAGTTGAAAAACTTTGCTGCAATCGCGCGCCACCGTGCCGGCGCTTGTTGTGTTGGCTACGCGCGTGACTGAGACTCCCCCTCACTGATAGCGACCACCGCCAACTCTCCTCAGCCTTCGCCTCACTGCTTTTATCTGCTCAACTGGGTCTGCGGGACGCTGCGTGTTGCGCTTGTGCCGCAACAGTGCATTAACGTTGACCCCGCGGTGTATCACATCTGTCGTTCCCGCAGACCCTCCCTCCAAATCGACAGGACGACTTGGTTCATTGACTCGAGGCAGTTTGCCGCTACCTACGACAACATACACTCTACATTATACCGGTCTGAACTCTTGAAACCGATCAACCGCGAGGCTTCCGCGTGGAGAAGGAGAGCTGGAATGGCCAGGAGGAGGAGAAGATGATGATTCGGGCGAGCCGGTAGTGAGTAACTCCTAGGACGTCTTCTTCATGCCGGTGTTGACAGCACTCGTCAGTCAATGCTGGCATGTTATACACCCTTCTGATAGCTTTCTGACCCCACCTCGCCCTTGGACCCGCGCTTCCTGTCGCCGACCACCTGCGCCTCCACGCCCATGGTGAACCAGCCGCACAGACCTTCCTAACACCGCTTCTCGCTCCTGAGCGATGATCGCAGTGCCCAGCAACACATTTGGACACCCTTCACAGTGGCGGCCACCTACCCCCTCTCTGGTCGGCAGATCCGCCCCCGCGCAGCAGCGCAGTTGAGGACGCTCGCCTGGCACAGCCGGTCAGCGCTCCCACTGGTGGCTCTCACGTCGGCCTCCACCGTTCCATTGAGGGGTACCCAGTCTCCAATCCATTCGGCGGGTGTTCTACATCCCACACTCGCAAGTCTCAGCCCACTGCTCTCGAAGGTGAACATCCAAAGCTGCGCTCACCCCGCAATCGTCTTCCAACCGCCCCATCGCCTAGGTCCCTTGCAAGCCTCATCGAAGACACCGGCATGCGCAGCTCTTCATCGCCAGCCTTCATAATGCCACTGCGACCGGAAGCTGAGCCTAGGATTGGACACACCTAGTCACTGCGGTGCTCCAGCGCGTTCAAGTTATGGCGCCGTATTCGTTGTTGGCCTAGAGGCCTGAAGCACCTCTGGCAGTACAGTTGGCGACAGCACTCTGCCACGAATATGCGCGCGGGTAGTCTATCGCGCAACGAATGCTGCTGCCCTGCGCGGCCCCATTCAGCGCACACACGACCTGGTCCTAGTCGTACAGCCACCTACTCGGATAACCCCAACGCGCGCGCGATACCCGTCCCGCTTGTCCTCATCCCCACGTCCCTTCCAGTGCCCTCCCGCCATCTGATGACCACCCCGCAATTGAGGACCGGCCTCGGAAGTGACGAATCAAGGACGAGGGTCAGGCCATGCGAACGAAAGGAAAGCAGGGGAACGAATGCTGAGTGCGAGTCATTGGTGAGCCATCGGCTTGCCCATGTACTTTTGCCCCCATTGTCGCTCTCTGTGTTGCTCGTTTGCGCCCTCTAGCTCTCGCTCTCGTGCGCTCGAACCCGTGCCCTACCTATGCCCTTGTCGCGGCAGTGACTGCTCATCGTGACAACGAAGCCAATGCTCGAGCTCTGGCTGGCCCACGACACCCTAGCACTGATCGCTCCCCTCCACTGCGGCCTGCATCGAGGTCGTACCACTCCACGTCCGGGTCTCTCGGCGCGCCCTTGGGTACCCGCTTCCTGCCGCCAAGCGCCTGCGTCCTGCAGAATCACGCCAGTCCCGGTTGCACGCTCGCCGCCCAGGAGACCTCTCAATGTTGAAGATGCCACACCGTATCCCTCCCGCAACCTTCGTCAACACCACGCCCATCGTGCACTCCCTCGCAATGCGTACCCCTCATGCCTCCCCTGGTGCGACCATCGTCGAAGTCGCTGTTGCGCCCTCGTCCTTGCACTTTCGGTTTCATCCCAACCCTCGCTCTTTGCTCCCCTATACCCTTCATCCTCGTCCTCACGCCTTCACACTCTCCCTCTTGTTCTTGCCCGCTCACCATCTCGCTTCTCTTCTATCTCGTCCCAGTCTTTACCCGAGCGCCCATATTATCGCCATTGCCCTTGCGCGCTCGCTCTCGCCATTGTGCTCCGCCATTGCACCTTCGCGGATGTCTCGATTCAGCAGTCGCGCCTACCTCGGTCGGGCCCGCAGCACGAGCCTGACGTGGCGCGACGAGGAGCGGTTATTGTAGGATGGAGGCGGGCAGAGGGTTGGACTCGTTGTACTCGGGCATGGGGTAGGAGGGGTCGAAGAGAGAGTTTTGTGGCTCCTGTGATGCGGATATGCCAGGGCCTCCTTGCGCAGGCCGGCGCTGCATGCATGATATCATGGTACAGAAAGGTAGACACGGAGCGATGTAATGATTTCTTGTGGAAGGAAATCGGCGTCAACGTCATGTATGCATTTGTCCTGTGTAACATGTAGATTGTTATTGTACTGTGCACTGAGCCTTTGACTTGACCGGTGACCCCCGAGCCCTTCATGAAGCGTGGGAACACTGGTCCAAGTAGACTTGCGACCCATGCAGTTTTACATTGGTCGCGCAGCGACCTCTTCATGACCCAGCCCACCCTAGCGACAGCGGTCGACATTCGGCATGTCTACACTGAAGACACACACACGATTACCCTACTGATTCTCCCGGGAGGGCCTGGCCCAATCAACCTGGTACGTTGTCAATGTGGTGACATATCTGCATACTCTGACTGGTGAATGACACGCCCGTCCCGATCTTGTAGACACTGAACCTCTGTCGCCACGACACGTCTCTGAATACGAGCAGACCCGCCGTGACCTCTCTCATACCCAGCCAGAGCCGTGTTCAGCGCAGCCGGGCATTCTCAGACGCCGCAACCGTTCCCGATTCCCAACCTCCGGAGTACCCGCTCGAGACGCAGGATATTGACGCGGTCCTCATCACAGCTCACTCTGATCCACTCGCACCTCTACCTTCACC
The DNA here is from genome assembly GCF_022264815.1 of Rhodofomes roseus. NCBI lineage: Eukaryota > Fungi > Basidiomycota > Agaricomycetes > Polyporales > Fomitopsidaceae > Rhodofomes > Rhodofomes roseus. The sequence goes on along the minus strand of NW_025952993.1, from coordinate 228,734 downwards.
TCGCGCAATGCGAACCTTCTCAAATGCGACAACCGAACTGGATTCCGAGCCAGCTCTTGGACCAACCACATCCCCGGGCGGGCAAGTCACTGGCACGCAGAGGCTCTCTCCGCTGGCGATAATGGGGCCCGAATCAGAACCTGCAGAGTCCCCAGCTTCGAAAATCCCAGACCAGCTTGCCACGTCAGCCCTGCTCGGGCTCGGGATAAATACACCGCGCACGTCGTCGTCCGACGCCCCCGAGTCCTCCGTTCCCAATCGCACGGACTGGCCGGTTGACTCACAAGGCCTCCCGACTACCCAGGCGATGTACGAGATGTTCGGCGTGCCATGGCCCCCTACAATGGAAGACGGTGGGATGAGCAACGGTTGGGACTCCGAGTCGGAGGATGGGCAGGAGGATGGGTGCGTGGGTGGACACACAGGCACAACCTGTTAAGTCGAACCACAAAGATATTCACGGCACTCTCGGTGAGCCATTTACACGCACTTACGTTGATTGAAACTGATTTGCGCCAAGCACAGGAAATACGATATTTGGTCCGAGTCTTTCCTGTCGCTGCTTCAACCGCGACGGCATGCTCAACGCGGCTATCGCGTTCACGGGCGAGGGTGTTCACGCACTGTTGGTTGACAGCTGGCTCACATTATCAAACGTGGTCATGGAATGCGGTGCGCCGGCCTGTCACCTTCCCCATGAATGAGACCTCCTCGAGTTGTATGAGCGCGCTGCAGCGCGAGCTGGTGCGAAGCCGCTGCCATCAGGCTGTGGGCCATACACTGGGCTCGGGACGGCCCGGGGTACTAACTTGAGGGACGGTCGAGTGGAGAACTGCGCGACAAACTGGAACAACAAGGGATGATGCATGGGCAGCCCAACGGCACAGGTATACTTGACGAGCACGGTGACTCGGAAGCAGGGCTACTAGTACATCTGCAGCTCGGCGCTCAGGTGCCGCTAGGTTCTCGATCACGACACCGACGACTCAGTCTAAAAACGCCAGCAATGACTCGATGAAGGTAACCGTAGTCCCCGGCTTCCCTGTGACATTGCATGACGGTTAGCATCTGTAGAGCGATCGTATACATGTACGGTTGTGTATTACATAGTAAGAGTAGTATATTGGAATGCTTTCGGATCAATGCCACTGAGACGTATAATATTTCTCGCATCATACTGCCAGTGGCAGGATAGTATTTTCGGAATGCATTCGTGAGGTATTCGCACCAGTTTACAAACCGTTCACGATGAGAGGCACGCGGCGGCGATTTGGCGCCGATTTGCGCCACATTCGCGTAGGGGGGGTTTCCTGATGGCCGAAGCTCTCGCGAAGCGCAAGGCGCTCCTCTCACGATGGATCGTCGATTCTGGCGCGTCGTCTCCGATGAGCTCGCAGCGCGAGTGGTTCCTCAACTACTCGCCGCTCGCATCACCCAAGCGCGTCTGGCTTGGCGATAAACGCTACATCCTCGCAATTGGGATCGGTCAAGTCGCGCTCACAGCAGACCTCGGGAATGGGAAGAAGCGTACTGCCCTCCTTCAAGGCGTGTACCACGTACCTGACCTGAATGGCAACCTACTCTCGGTCTCGCATCTCACGAAGCGCGGCTATTCGGTTTTTTTCACCACGTCCGGCTGTCGCATCCAGAATACCGAGGGCCAGCTTATCGGCACTGCACACGACAAGGACAACCTCTACGTCTTTGACGGCTCACCTCATGTCCCGGAGCGTGCATACACGGCAACACTTGACGCAGCCTCCACTCTTGCCGACCTTGCCTCTGATCCCTCACCCTCACTCAACCTCTTCATGGCCAAGACCGAGACCTCTCGCGCCAGTCTCGACACCTGGCACCGACGTCTTGGTCACATCAATGTTGACTCCGTCTTGAAGATGGTGAGGAAGGGGATGGCGAAAGGGATGGAGATTGTTGGCGAGATGAAGCAGCGGGTCCAGGCCCAGTGCAAGCCATGCCTCGTCGGCAAGGCAAGCCGCAAGCCAATCGCGAAGGAGTCGGATGTCGAGAACCCACGCATATTCTACCGCGTGTACTCCGACTACTGCGGACCAATGCCAACCACCGCCCGCACTGGACACAGGGGGTTCAGTACGCACATCGATGCCAAGGCTCACTACGCCGACCTTCGGTTGCTCAAAACCAAGGACGATGAGCTGGTCGAGTTCAAAGCGTACAAGCAGCACGCGGAGAACGTAACAGGCAAGCGACTCGCTTTTCTACGGACAGACGGTGGCGGCGAGTACACCTCGACGGTTTTCGAAGCCTATCTCAAGGCTGAAGGGATCCATTATGAGATAACAAATCCCTACACGCCGCAGGAGAACGGAGTCGCTGAGCGGATGAACCGCACCATCGTTGAGATGGCACGTTCCATGTTGAACGACGCTGGGTTGCCGCCATCCTACTGGGGAGATGCAGTCCAGCATGCGGTGTACATCATCAACCGCACGCCGACGCGTGCGCTGCCGGACAACATCACGCCATACGAGGCCTGGACAGGCAACAAGCCTTCCCTCGCTCACCTTCGGATTTTTGGCTGCAAGGCCTACGTCCACATCCCGAAGGAGAAGCGTAAGAAACTCGACGCGAAATCAGTTGAGTGCACCTACTTGGGTTATGCGGAGCACCGCAAGGCTTATCGCCTGCTGCACTGCCCGCCACACGGCGGAAAGCCCACGGTCATCGAGTCGCGCGACGTCTACTTTGATGAGGGCACCGAGGTTGAGCCGAGTCGCGTCGTCATTGACGTCGATCTGGTCGAGGCAGCCCCGGAGTCCACGCCACTCAAGGACGAGGCACAGACGCCGGAGGCTAGTCCCAGACGGTCACCTCGCACGACGGTGGAGGATGTACCTGATGAGGACGATGAGCCGCCGAAGCTCCTGCCTGATCCGGACGACAGTGACGACGAGGACGAACAGCCGCCCGCGCCAGCCGCGCGACCTCCATCGCGCCCAACTAGCACCGCGCCCTCACGCCGCACAGCCGCGACCTACACGCCCGTAGGCACGCCCTACCCCAATCCAGCACCGCCACCATCACTCCGACGCTCGCTTCGCACGCGCAAGGAACCGGTTCGAGACGACGACCCACGTCTCAGGGTTTCGTCATACAATCGGAAACCGAAGGAGCGGGAGGTGCAGGAGACGGGGGATGACTTGGAGGGTTCGAGTGGGCGCGTGGAGGATGCAGGTGAGCAGCCATCACGCGATTCAGTGGGCGCGGATGAGCACGCAAGGCGCGCGAACGTCAGTGACGACCCGAGGACCTACAAGGAGGCCATGTCACGCCCGGACGCGGAACGCTGGAAGGCTGCGTGCGCGGAGGAGCTGCTCTCCTTCACCAAGGCAGAGCTGTACGACGAGGTGGAGCGCCCGAGGAACCGCAAGGTCGTCGGTTGCAAGTGGGTCTTCAAGATCAAGCGCGGCCCTGACGGCGAGATCGAGAAGTACAAGGCTCGACTCGTTGCGAAGGGCTTCACGCAGGTCGAAGATGTCGACTACGACGAGACGTTTGCACCCACCACCAAGTTCTCGACCATCCGGACCCTCCTCGCTCTTGCTGCTGCACACGACCTCGAAATCCATCAGATGGACGTCAAGTCGGCCTTCCTCAATGGCGACCTCGACGAAGAGATCTATATGGCTTGCCCGCCAGGATTCGAGGATCGCCCCGACATCGTCTGGCGACTCAGAAAGGCACTCTATGGACTAAAACAGGCCAGTCGTCAATGGTACAAGAAGATCCGTGCCGAATTCGAGTCTCTCGGATTCAAACGGAGTGATGCTGACCATGGCGTCTTCTACAAGGAAGTTGACGGCTCGCTGGTGATCGTTGCACTCTACGTTGATGACATGCTCATCTTCGCAGACAAGGTCTTGGCAATCGACTCGGTTAAAGCATCCCTCAAGGAAAAGTTCGACATGACGGACCTTGGGGAAGCTCACTGGGTATTGAACATGGAGATCATCCGAGACCGCCCAAACCGAACGCTCGAACTCTCGCAACGCCAATACGTCGAGACGATCCTCGAGCGATTCGGCATGACCGACTGCCGCCCGGTCAGTACACCCATGGCGGCAAATCAAAAGCTTGCGAAGCTCGACGAGGCCGAGGTCGACGAGAAGCGTTACCAGAGCGCACTCGGTTCACTCATGTATGCGATGCTCGGGACGCGCCCAGATCTCGCCTACGCCATTGGCACGCTGAGCAAGCACGCAGCTACACCCGGAGAGGAGCACTGGACTGCGCTTATGCGCGTGTACCGCTATCTGCGCAAGACGACGGACGTGCGACTCGTCTATTGCGGGAACTCGCCAGGTGAGCTCGTCCAGGGCTATGTTGATGCCGACTGGGGGAGCGATCCTATGGACCGCCGCTCGGTCACTGGCCACGTCTTCCTGATCGCGGGAGGTGCTGTCTCGTGGTCATCAAAGAAGCAAACTTCGACTGCGCTCTCAAGCACGGAGGCTGAGTACATGGCCATGTGTAGTGCTTCGAAAGAGGCTGTATGGCTACGACTGCTGCTATCAGAGCTAGGGCAGCTGTCCCCTCTCGCTACCCTCATCCTCGTTGACAACCAGTCTGCTATGGCTCTCGCAAAGAACGCCACGTTTCACGACCGAACGAAGCACATCGCCGTGCGCTACCACTTCATCCGAGAGAAGATTGATGACGGGGAAATCCGCGTGGAGTACGTGCCGACTGGAGACCAGGTCGCTGATGTCCTTACGAAGGCACTTGCCCGCGAGAAGCACGAACGCTTTGCGATGGGTATGGGTCTTGTCACGTCCGCCGCCCGCTGAGTGGGCGTGTTGGAATCCAGGTACGGGGTTCATCGGGAGTCGGAACGTGTCGCGGCCGAGAGAGTCGGCGGCGCGATGATGGCGCGATGTGCGCGCACGGACATTCTACGTACCTGAAAGATCGATTATCATTGTCACTAAATACCGCAGTCTGCCACGACGCACCTCAGTCTTTTCGCCTCGCACGAGAGACTGAGGTGAGTAACTTACTTTACATTTCTTTTGCCTGATACTGATGTACCGAAGACGTTCCTTATTCTCTCTTACTCTAGGTACATTCAATATAGTCTTTTCGCCTCGCACGAGAGACTGAGACGTTCCTTATTCTCTCTTACTCTAGCCTACTGCGTGCTTCAACCTTCAAAAGGAAGGGGTTTGTATTATATACAGTGTCTTCAAAAAGGGGTGAGGATGATCTGTCCGTACTTTCTCCAGAAGCCGTGACCCTCAAATAATAGCAGCGGGTTCTACACACTCCCGATGACATTGGTATACCCGATTGGGCCAACGGCGCTTACCCTAGCCGTACCTGCGCATTGAAATAATCCATGCTTGATGTGCGATGCAGAGTAAATGGGGCACCGTACACGTGTAAAAATAAATGCTAGATGTGTATGGAGGCCTGTTTCAAGCTGCAGGTGAAGCATGTCGTACTGTGCAGGCGAGGGTCTTGCTGCTTAGTCAGCTGCATCCCGTAATCAAACCTGCGAAGGGAAAGTGAGACGCTTGCTGTCAAAAGACCTTCGCAGATACACGAATAGCTCCTAGGTGCGGTGGTATGCATATAATCTTATGCATCTTCGTGCAGTTGTACGCAGGGAAAGGATAACTTGTCGCGGTCGAGTCACAGACGTCACGCGCGCGTGACGACGGCAGTGCGCTGTGGCGGCATGCTCTGGAAACGCCTGGCGGCAAACCCCGAGAACCGTCACCTCCAGCTCCGGGCTCCAGCTGGAGCTCCAGAGCTCCAGCAACTTTGAACGTAGCTAGTACTATACAGAGCGGGAGGAGGAGGGAGGAGGAGGGAGGAGGACTGTTTCCATGTGCACGTGGCAACTGGCGCCGTACGCGACTCGGACACTCGACAGCGCTCACTGCTGCCGGTGAGCGCGTGGGCGAATACGCGACTGTACGCGAGGCTAGTGCGTACTAGGCGCACAGGTAGCCAAGGTGCTCGGGCGAGTGCGTGTCGAAGCGGGAAAACAGGCGCATTGGATAACAGACGCATTGGATAGGCGTGAGCATGGGCGTAGTTACAGACAAACAGAATCAGGTAAGCATTCGAGACTTGTTCAGATCCACACAGTGCGTGATCTGTGTTGTTCAGTTCAGTCTGACAGCAGTGACAGTGAGCGGCGAAGATAGCTTACGGATTCGATCCGAGAGATGGCTCAGCTCTCCGTGTTTACCCACCATCGCACCTGTTCTTCAATCCCTGCCTCGGCAACCATGTCCACGATGGCATCAAACTGCTTCTGCGTCTTTCTGCGTCGGTATCTTCTCCTCCGCGAGTCATCATGACACAGCAGAGTCAGCACAAGTAATGCTGTTTCAGGCTCCACTGCATTTGACTGGGAGATGGCTCGCGTGATCGCGTCTGGTGCATTGCCGTCTAATCAACAGACACTGCGCTCGATTTCATGTCCAATCCGTGTGTTGATCGTGGCCTTGACATCAACAAGCACCTTCAAGATATTACAAGATGGTCTGCTTGGATGTAGGTGCTCCCACAACCGCGTCCACTGGTCATCGGAAAGACCAAACCCGAGGCAAAACTTGCCAGTGTACTTCTGGTCCTCAGAGAGCGGAGGAATCTGAGGTTCCGCGGGAAGTTGAACCAGCGGCCCTGCCTTGAGTTCTTGTTTCCGAAGTATATCCAATTCTGTCTCCTCATCTAGTACTCCGAAGCATGGTATACCGGCGCTGCGACGAACGCGTGGCGATTTGCCCTCCGGCTTCTGGTCCAGCGACGTCACGAAGGTGTCCTGATATGCAACGTTGAGTCATGGCTCGCTCGCAGAGAAATGAATCAAAGTCTTACTTGCTTAGATTCGACGTTTCTGTCTTGGTGCCCGAGCATGGTAGATTTGGTCCGTGTTCTGTACATCCGCGAGCTGCGCGTATTGAAGCGCCGTCACGTCGACTTCGCGGAGGAGGAGGAGGTATTGGTATACGCATACGACATGGCTACGACGCCTCTACGCCAGGTACGTTCAGTATATACGTAGCCACGAGACCATTCAACGGAACGGAAAAATTTACGGTTGGTGACTGAGTTGTGAAGGTTCAAACGTCGGGAGCTCTCATCAGGGGAGACGAACCTACGTCGTAGCGCGGCGTGTCCTTGTCCATGCCTCTGTGAGAGCGGGATGTAAGTTATTGAGAAGACGGAAGAACAACGGAACGGTGAAGGCGATTGCGACATAGTATGGAGAGCTTCATCGAGGTAGCGCCTGTAGAATGCGCGTCATTCGTCGACGAAGCATTGTCGCGGCATCTCGGAGACATGCTCAACATTGCACCGGCTGACGTCTGGACCCACGAACAGCTAGCCTCGACCAGCAAAGAAGAGAAGCGTACGCCCAGCAGCAAGGGTCTTACCGGAAAGGTGCTCGTTATCAGTCAGCGTCTCATCAATGCACACCATGCCCTTGCGAGAACGACGGTCAGCCGCGCAAACCGAACTCAATGACCTGGGACCGTGAGTAGCATGCGAAGATGAACGTTTGTAGGCGTATGACTCTACCGAGAACCCCTTGCGTATCTTGTACGTATGCGCCTTCACCAGCCTTGCACATGGGTGGGGATCGCGTGCGAGTTAATATTACGCGTGGCATAGCACAAATATCGGGGAGTCAGCCGAGCCCGTCGTCAGACGACCTGCGAGGCAAACGACGAAAGCAGGCCCGACTCGGAGTGTTCAACAGGGGCTACCGCGCCGCCACCGCCGCGCTAGCAGCATGGCTGCGCGGTGTGGCTGGACACTGAGTGCCCGAAAAGGCAGGCAAGTATGAAGGAGCCCGACACGTGCATAGATCGCCAGCCAATGAGAAGCGGCGGAGACGGTCGTGCGACGAGGAACGGGCGGCGAGAGGCGCGCGGTGGGCAGCCCGGCGCACGTTCCTCTGCACACGACCAATCGTCGGAGGCACGATCATGGCCGTCGCACCAGACGTCGCCCACGGATCGCGCTTCTCGCATTGTCGCCCCGTCAGCCGCCTATAAACCACCCACCCCGCGCCTCCAACTCGCTGTGGCACCCTGTCGTGTGCCCACTCGCCCCGCCCCCGCCCCCGCGTCCACGACCCGACTCGCCATGACCGGACTGAAGGACGCCAATGTGCCGTATACAGGCAGCTGCAACCCGCCTCGCCGTGCGAAGCGTCCGCGGACTGACACCGGCAACCCGACGCCCGGTGCAGCACACGACGCGGCGTCGTCGCGGACCCCCGCGAGACGTGCACGGCCGGCCATCCTCCCCAAGAGCCCTGTCCCTGGGACCGGCTCACCGGACGCACTCGACTCGGACTCTGGTGACGAAGACGACTACGAGCCTGACGCACGCGCCACCACCCAGCGCCGCCGCGGCCGCAAGCCCGGCGCCTTGTCGCGCTCCGCCCGCGAGTCCCTCCGCAAGCTCAACCACTCCCGCATCGAGAAGGCCCGCCGGACCAAGATCAACGAGACACTCGCGACGCTTAGCGCACTCGTCAGCGAGGCCGACCAGGAGCAGGCCAAGGACGCAGGCGAGAAGCCAGGCGAGACGAAGACAAAGGGCAGGACAGAGGAGAAGGAGTTCAAGCTGGACGTGCTCGTCAAGACCGTCGTGTACGTCCAGGGGCTCATCGACAAGGTGCGCACGCTCGAGGCCGCCGCGGATGCCTGCCTGCATTGCTCCCGTGATCGCGTCGCGGGATCTACGCCCGATCTGAAGAGGAAGCGGCCCGCAGAGCAGCACGCCAATAGGGACGTCGACATGACCGTCAACGTTGACGAGGAGGACGAGGAGGACGTCGAGTACGCCGGGGACGACGAGAAGGGCGACGGCGAGCCTGAACGAGACTCGCCCACTGGCACGCTCCCGGACCACTCCCCCGCCCTTACCGCCACGGCAGCTGCGGCTTCCACCTCCACCCGCGCGACAATCTCACCGCGCCTCCCGCCAATCGCAGCGTGGCTGCCACACCCCTACGTCGATCCGAGCTGCATCGCCGCCATGTCAGACTCTCGCGCGGCCGCGACGTCGCAGCTGCCCTCGCCCCCGCTCTCCGGCCCCTTCCGCGCTGCCAGTAGCGTCGCCGCGCGGGACGTCCCCGCGCTCGCGCTCCCGGCACCCGCGCACCCTATCGAGCCAGTCAAAAGGGGAGCGAACGCACCTGACGAGCGCCGCCCGGGCGCGCACTCGCGCTCGCCGACGTGGACGCCGGAGGACGAGACGGCCGCGTCGCTCCTGCTGCAGATGAGCAGCTCGCCGGCGTCGATGCGGGCGAGCTCCGCCCCGATGAGCTCTGCGTCGAGCGTAGGTACGTCGGCGTTTGCGCTCCCGAAGGCAATGGAGGCGCCGGCGCGCAGGATGTCGATGACCCGGGGTGGGGAGCAGGGTCTGGCCAAGGGAGAGAGCGCAAAGCAAAGCGCGAGGATGAGCGTCCAGGCGGAGACGCCGAGTTCACTGTTGGGCTTGGGACGGTGAGTGGCTAGTTGCGATGTGAAGAGAAAGACGCACGGACAGATAGAGGAAACGGCGAAGGTGTACGAGTAGGTGAACTTATTACTTTCTATGGCTTCCTCCTCTCTAGAGATCCGCCAGCCTGAGCTTGCGGGTCGTGTACGCGTACGGGTCTGCGTTCGTTCGATACCATGATGTGGATTGTTCCTAGTGTGCAATCGCTGTACTTGTTGTATGCTAGATGGGAGAATGAAGATTTGGGTTTGTTATTTGGATGGGATAAAAACGTCAGGCCTTCAGGTCCCAGAGGTGTCCGTCTGAGTCTCCTTGTAATGGATGGTCTGGGTGAGCTCGAACTTGGTAAACGTCGATCACATGCGCGGGCTCGGTTAAAGTTGCGCACTGCACTGACTTCCGAGTGCGTTCCAGAGGGGCTGTACTAGTGATACAGAATATCCACAAGGATTTGGTAGACTGAGTGCTAATTCGAGTCGTTTCAGAGGTGGGCCGCGAGGACTCGGAGGTACCGCGGCTTACCGCGGTCACGGTAGCCTTACATAATAGTAATAGAGTGTTCCGGTACGTAGCTTACATAAGCTCGGGCATACCGGATCCCCCTCTCGTCCGAGTCGATCATAACTTGAACTTGTACTGCGACCTAGGATTCCCTAGGATTCCTCTATGATGTTAAAGTACTGATGCGAGACCCGTTCTACTGCACAGGTACAGTATCGATGCCTCCTTTACGAGGCGTATGTTCTAACTATGCAGTCCGAAGCTTCGATGTCGAACTTCATACTTGTCACCAGGAGGCATGGAGGATCTCACCGAGATTCATCTAACTGTCCGTCATTCCTCCAAATCATGTCAATGATCGTTCACTGCAAAACGGTCACCGCTGAGTTCCGTGACAAGGCGGCAGGGTATGCTAAAGGAAAATGACAGGACCCACCTGGTGAGAAGTCAATTCTTGGTCGCTCACACTTACAGCGCAAGCCCAGATTTTGAATTTGATGACTTACCGCCGCTCAACCTCGCTCAACCAGCCTGGACGGTATTTGTAAGGGTATGTGCTACAGATATATGCTTGCATACGTGTGGTGATATTCGCGATTCTTTCATGTGTGTGTACCAGGCAAGTACCAGGTGCTTCGCTCCCTAAGAGCGCAACATATCCGTCCCCATGGCATTACGGTGGAGAGATCGAACTGAGCATCCACATCTCATGATTGAACCACATTACTGTTGCTGCAATGCATTCGCAGTGCCATTACGGGGATAGAACCCTACTCAAGGCTGTGTCTGGTCATGCAGCAAGCATCAGATCGAGACGTCGAAGTGTCGAGGAGTCGCCATGTAAGTAAACGCCTAGACTCGAAGACTTGTACCCTCTACCCCAACCTACTCATTCTCTCCCTTAGACCATCGTTTGAGTTGTCAGCTATATACGGTTGCGCAGAGGTGCGTGAACGACGGCACGACAACATGCGATGTTGACGCTCTTCTGTTGGCGTACTGCGCAGACGTGACCATCCATTCCTTGCAGTACTTTGTCCCCCCATGGCGGTGTCCACCCCCAGCGACATATTTTTCTTGTCGTCCACAGATGGTGACTCGGAAACTCAGAGCTACGTTGCAACCATTACCCTCGAATGGGTTGTCGCCGGGACTTCGTCATTATCCTCACCGACATCTCCCGTCACCACAACGAAGGCTGACATCGTCACAAGGACGATGACTTCGGTCTCTATGGCTACCTGGACAGTCACGGAGTCTCGCAACTCTTCTACTAGTATCCCGATGCCTAGTATCATCATGATGCCAGCCGGTGGTCTCAGTGCTGGTGAGGTGGTGGGAATAGCCGCAGGAGTTGTACTCGGAACGCTCTGCATCTTAGCGGCGATGACCGCCTGCCTACTATGCTACAGGCGCGAGAAGGCCCCGTCGCACAAGTTCGTGCCGCTGCGAGATACAGGCGAAGGTCCGTGAGCGTCCCACATCTCTGAATCGCATCCGCACTCATGCCTCCACCAGACCCTCCTGGTGACTCGTCTGTATTCCTGCACATCGCACATAATAAGTCGTCGTGGATGCACGATGAGGCAGAGCCCCTGGCCTGGAGTGTGCCCACGGAACCCCGCACGCCACTCACTCCTGCCTCCCCAGTGCCCTCTGACTTGCTCACGACCGCGACCCTTGGCTCGCCCACTGAACCTGCACCCTGCGTCCGACCTGTTCAGGAACGCCAGGAGGTACCAGACGAGCAGCGTAGGGCCAAATCGCATCCCCAGTCCCGCGCGTCTCGCATGCTGTCCTGGATCGACCCTCGACGGTCTTTGCGAATGCTCTCTGACGCTGACCGTGCTTCTGAAGTGGACTCGGGTTTGCGGTTCAGGTACGAACTGCGACGAGTTAGTACGCCATCGGCGTTGGTGTACACGCCTCCGCCCTATTCTGAAGCTTAATGAGTTGCGTTGCGTTCTGGTGTTCTATGTAAATAAAGCAGTCCGACAGATATATGTTGTATACATCAAGTATACATTAAGCAGAAGTGTGGCCACGATAGTGGTTGGAAGGTCAAACGAGTGGTACCCGCAAGTGTCACAGTAAGGAAAAATAGTGATGATAGTAATATACAGTAACGAAGAATGCTTACATCGTGATGATACCATCAGTAACGCACTCTTACCCGAGTTATAAGCGCCCAGTGCATCTCAACAATTTCGTGGACAACGCGGCTCTACAATCGACCTCCTCCTCCTCTACTACCATCTCTGGCATAGCGTTCTCGGTTGCAATTGCTAGGGATCTGTCGTCTTTCAACTGTTCACTACGCCGGAACGAGCGTATGAGCACGGCGCACCTTTTCCGGCCGTTTGGTCGCTTTACTTGTCGTCGACGCATCACTCTTTCTCTGCCAAGGACAGGGACAAGCCGGTCGTATTCGAGCATTACAGAGTCTGTAGAAGACTCTATCTCCACGAACGCGGAGAGTGACCAAGATGTCCTGAGGAAGAAACGAAGGACGGAGTGGAAACGGCGACAACATGTGAGTGTCCCGCGTGGCTCGTGCAACTTGCGCACATCTTGCACGCAGGTAATAGCTGCATCTGATGTTCTAAAGAATTGAGTCTAGGGGCAAACTTTCCTCGACCACATAATTGTCCATGTACGCGGAGGTATGTACTCTCGACGCGTCAAACGTTCCCTCCTCATCTCTATTGGGGCTCAGGCAAAGGCGGTGATGGTTGTGTCGCGTTCCATCGCGAAAAGTTCAAGCCCTATGGACCGCCCTCTGGTGGGAACGGCGGACGCGGAGCGGACGTCTACATCATGGCAACACCACATCTTACCACCCTATCGTCGGTTTCACCTCGAATCCGAGGGCAAGCAGGCGGTTCTGGGCAAGGGACTTGGCAAAACGGCAGGAATGCACCACCAATCATCATCAGAGTACCGGTCGGCACCATTGTGCGTGAACTGGAGCGGGACGACCAGCGGCGATCGAAAGACGAATACGAAGCTGAGGAGGAGGCACTTGAAGGGCTCGAACCGGAGGAACGCAAGAAGCAGCTGCGCGAACGGAGATGGGTCCATTATCCTACGTACGCGGACGAGAACTTCGAGCGCAGCTTCTTCAAGGAGGCGGAGCGTTCGTTATACCGCGAGGAACGTGAGCGGAGGTATTGGCGGCGACAGAAGGCAAAAACTCCGATTCACCTTGACCTCGATAAGTCTGACGAGCCCGACAACGACGTGGATCTGAACGCGCCGCTGGGCCATCGGAGACCAGACACCATGGGCCACCTCATTGCGGCCGGCGGGCATGGCGGCGTGGGTAATCCGCACTACCTAACAACTGAAAACCGCTCGCCGAAGTTCGCTACGCGCGGATGGGACGGCGAGCGTATCTCGCTGTCTCTCGAACTCAAGCTCCTGGCGGACATCGGCCTTGTGGGCCTGCCGAACGCCGGGAAGAGCACCCTCCTGCGCGCTCTGACGGGCGGACGGGCCAAGACAGAGGTCGCGGGCTACGCATTCACGACACTGAACCCAGTCGTCGCTGTCATTCGCGTCGCTGACGACGGCAGCTTCGAGGGCTCGGACGGGGCGGTCTACGACGAGACCTGGGCGGAGGCCCAACACGAGAAGGAACTCATGGAGAGCGGTGCGCTCGCCGACGCACTTACGCGGAACCAAGCGAAGGCGGCTGCTGTGGACCTCGCATACAACCCGCTCGAGTCTTTCCGCTTTACCGTCGCAGACAACCCGGGGCTCATTGAAGAGGCATCCTCGAATATTGGCCTCGGACACTCTTTCCTACGGGCGATTGAGCGTTCTCACGCGCTCGTGTACGTCATCGACCTCTCTTCCCCCGCGCCGTGGGACGAACTACGCGTGCTCCGGGACGAGATCGAGAAGTACAAGCCAGGCCTGAGTCCGAAGGCACGTATGGTGCTCGCAAACAAGGCGGATTTGCTCGGAGGTGCGAGCGAGGACGGCCAAGAGGATCCACAGGCCGTACGGGAGGCGCGAGAGAAGCTCAGGAAGCTGGAAGAGTTCGTGGAGAGGGAGATGAAGGCACAGCTGCAGGATTCCTCGGGGAATGTAATTGGAGAGAGGAGCCTGGACGTCGTCCCGATCTCGGCCAAGTACAGCATGAATCTGCGCAAAGTCATAGGGCTCATGCGTCAGTATGTCGAGGAGGCGCGGGAAGGGGTCGATCCGTTCCCGAAATCGGTGGCTCTGCATGATGTATCGAAGTAATACGGCTGGAATATCTCTAGTCGCGAACGTCTAGTGGGCGTAGGTTACTACGGTCATGCCCTCCGTGCCCGCGTACGTATTCCTAGGCCAGCGAATTTCACTGACAGGAAGACGCACGCAATCCCCAATGACCATCACCATACGAATCACCGCCGTCATGAGTTGGAGACTGGTGCGTATACTCGTCGCATCTATGTCCATGCAACTCACTTTGCATTTAGTGCGTGTCGTGCATCATGTCAGTCTTGTTCAAACATCGTGCTTTTACGCTTTCTATGGTAGGAGTACGCTTTGTGCGCATGCTCAAGATTACACTCAAATCCTGATGCTAACTCGTCGCTGAGCCATGGTTGTCTTCCTCACCTATGCGTCAACGTAATGTCGTACGAGTGCAAGCGTACTTATGAACTCACGTACCTTTTGGTGCGTCGTGCGTCACTCGAGCAGTCAGCTGCCCATTTTCCATCAATTTGGTATGTTCCTCGCGGCCAGTTGACCTTTCGACTGGTCGGCCAAAGCCTCAGAAGGGTTTCGGGCCCCGCGTGACCAAGGCGGCAGCAGCGGGCCGACCGACCACGGCCTCCTCAACGTCCTCCCGCATCAGCGAACCATGCGGGGAGTGCGCGCAGTGCGCTACCCGGTGATCGTGGTCGCCCATACGATGACGACAGGGTGTCATGCATGGCCGACAGATGGTATTAAAGGGTAGTGCGCTCGCCTGTAAAGGCGACAGGTGCCATTGCCTCAGCATCCCCGTCGTCCTCTCATGCGTCTCGCCAGCACTCTCGCGAGCCTCGTCGTCTTCCTTGCTCACTCGACGGTGAGCCAGGCGTGGTATACTGTCATACAGCCGCTCGACACTATATGGCTCAGTGCTCCAGACAAGGTATGAGTCCAGCTGCAGCGAGGAGTGATAGGACATGCATCTAACAGTGTACGCGTTCAGTCAATTAATGCATCGTATTTGCCGTTCGGTGCGACGCAGACTAGCGTTTGGGTGAATGACAAGTACGGCACACCTCGGGACCTGGTACTAGGTATGCCTGTCATGATTCATATCTGCGTACGAATGAACTGAGCTCGTTCTGCAGGCTATGACAACGTAACTACTTACTTGGACCCGCCTTCTCGGTACTCCTGTTTTGCTAGGTTCATTGTCACGATTGGCTCATGCACGGCGTGCCAGGTACTTCGGTCCCATTGTGGGTCGGTACGCTAACAGGATCAAAAACGGCACGGTATTGTCATTTCAGCCTTCACATTCGTCGCCAAGCTCATCCGTTTCACCCTTCCCAGTTCGAGCTCGACAACGTGACGTATACGATTGTCAAGAACGAAAATGACGGCCTGGATACGCTACACGGTACACCATTTCACTCAGTGAAACTCCGAGTCAGAAAGAACTCAGCAATGTTCGATAGGTGGTTCGATCGGATGGGACTCCCGGCCGTGGACCGTTGTAGCTTGGAGCGAGTCTAGCGTTACCTTCTACTTACAAGGTGAGCATACACAAGCTTCGCTTTTAACCTGTCACTTAGTGTCACCTTGAGATGTGGCTGGCAGCATGGGATTCCCCGCTACCGTCGAAGCATATGTACGTTCGTGTCAGACTCCGTGCACAAACAGTGCTGATAGTTGAATCAAAGGTTACCTACACGCTCTACAACGACGCGGCACTGACGATTGAGATTAACGCAACCGCCGATGGGTGAGACATCCTGAAAAGGTCAGGTAACGAATGAACTCACCGTTTCTTAGCGAAACGCCGATATTGCTCTCGTCTCATGATTGGTGGAACCTGGAGGGTTACTATTCCTATGACGGCCAGTACGTATGGTTTCTTTCTAAGAGATCGAGAAGCCCCATGATCTCGTCACAGAAACTCGTCCATCCTCAACCACACATTCTATACCCCAGACGTGACGTCGTACGTAGCGGCAGACGGCATTCTAATCCCCACGGGCGAGCTGCCCAGTGTTGAGGGCACGCCACTCGACTTCCGCACTGCTCGGACCATTGGCAGCGAATTCAATGAAACTGTTGACGTCTGTGGTACTGGATGCACAGGTACGCACTCTCTTCCACGTACGGTCGCATAACCGTAAACGGAAGGATGGCACAGGATACGACACGTGCTTCGTCCGCGACCACAACGGTACGGACAGTACTCTGGCGCTTGAGCTGTACAGTCCAGCGTCGGGAATCAAGCTCAGCATAAGCTCGGAGCAACATGCAATCCAGCTGTACAGCTGCGACGGCCTCGACGGGACGATCCCTGCGAAAGCGTCCCAGGGAGGGCTCGATGGTGTTGTGTACAGCCAATACAGGTATGATCAGTGCCTTCGTACAGCGCGGAAGCTGATATTCTCTTGGTAAGTTGCGCGGTCTTGGAGATGGAGGAGGTCATAGATGCGATCAACAACCCAGAGTGGGGTATCGATTCTATCTACGGCCCTGACCGTCCATACACATGGTCGGCAACATACAACTTCACCATTGTGTAGGGTAGTTCTGTGTGCGGGACATGGTCCGTAGCTATACTCGCTGTGTAGCTCAGTGGTGGCCGGAAGGCTGTCACCCCGAACTAGTAGTTGCTCAATGCGAACTCGGGTGTTTAGCAGGTTGGTCAATGCCCGAGCGTACCACGCCCAGCGGTGAGTCCGCTTTGTATGTTGAGAGCACGTACGCATTCGGTTGGCCGGCCGATGAGTCGCCGTGGTGCAATCGGTATCATCAAACACTGACAATGACAGTTCACGCAGTGCCGCACCGTGCTAGCATAAGCACGATGCACTGGCATCATCGTCACTCTCAAGTTAAGTTGAATGTCCTCTCGAGAAGCACTGTGGCTGCTGCGGTAGCTGCGACCAACCGCGCTACTCATTTGTTACGGTGTTGTAGGCAATGAATCCAGGTCAGGCATGTCGTGTACTTGCATCGCTCGCGGCATTTCACGATGACTCAGACGCGACCGTGCGCGCGCGACAGCGGAGTCACTGCGGTCTGCATTACGACACGTCCTGGGAACGGCGACGAGAAGTCGCGCGGGAATGCAGCCCGGCGTTCAAGAGCGCAGCTTCTCACCGGCAGAATCCAGGATTCAGAATTGAGAGCATCCGGCGCACGAACCCGGCGAAGCTGCGCGACGCGGGTGGATAGTAGCCGATGTTCCGCTGCATGCAGGCTACGATACGCCTGGCAAACGCGGACGTCTTGATTGGTGGGCCTCACACTGGCGGTGACGGTTATAGAGTGTATGGAGTCTGACGAGTCGACAGGGGCGCGAGCTATTTGTGCTATGTGCACAGTAGCGCGCACCGCCTTGTCCCGCCAAACCATGTTATGTTTGAGTTCAGACTAGTAGGGGATCCCCCGAAGCTTCTCCTGACGGCGCACCTGCGCGAGCTCGTGTGGAGGTTCCGGGCGTTGCTGACGCGTTATTCCAGGGCGCGCCGCCGGCTGGTGTGCTGACAGGGGTGGTGGGGCCCGGGGCGGCGGTAGGTTTGGGTGGTTATTGTGCGAGCGGCGAGAGGGTGGTTGATGTGCGGGTGCTGGAATGGTGTAGGAGATTAGAGGGACGGGGAAAGGGCGAGTACACCCAAAGTCGGGCTGCATGCGAGGGACAGTGTACTGGACCGAGTATACGTACAGCAACAGTGAGGCTCCTACTCGGAGTAAGCTACGAGCGCGCGCGAGGCAAGTTCAGGACTAGACATCAGCATAGGCTGCACAGCGTGGTTATGATTGTGGTGACCTGGGAGCCCGAGTGTGAGAGTTTGTACCGTATGATGACCGTGCCCGGCGTAGATCCCGGACTGGCCTGACATGGCGGAGCCTGTCACTGTGATATTGAGTCTTGACCGCAATTGGTTGGCGTGTTCTCGCCGCTAGCCGTCAAGCCGTGCGCTCGAGAACAAGCGGTAGGCGGGGCGCGTGCGCTCATTTTGTCCCTTTGAGGGCGAGAGGGAGCGGCGGCCGAGATAGCCTCGAGGTCACAGGCGCGCTCGCGCGTCTCCCGCGATGCTATTCCATTTCAAACTGGCTAATTATGCTATGTCATGGGTCTAGACATGGCGGTACGTGTACATAGGACTCACTCTGACACTCGCCTTCCGCCTGCGAGGCTTGACGAGAGCGAAGAACGATCAGCGCCAGCGATGACTTAGCTGGCCCGCGGAGGTGCACACCTGTGCACACTTGTCCGGTCTTTCAGTCGCATCGCTGGTGTGGGAAGAGCTGCTGACAGGTGCGGTCAGAGAGTATAATTAACATGACAGTAACGTCAGACCGCGCGTGAGAGGGGCATGTTACGCGAGACGAGCACATGAGGGTCTTCTTCGTCGAAGAAGCCTGAGAGATTCGTGCGAAGCCCCTAAGCTTTTTGGGTTCACCGACTTCTTGCATCCATGTCGATGGGAGGGAAAGCAGGGCCGTTCGGTATCGAGAACATGTCAGACAAAATACAGTTGGCCGAAGAATCGGACGTGCGAGACAACGAGAAACAGCGCGTAGACATGACAGTTGCGGTACAGAATGTATTTGGAATGCATACGTACAATCCTGTAAGTACGGCGTCTCCGGGGGCACGACTGTCAGGGGCGATCTGCCTTGGCGCCCGCCGGGGGGGCCCGAGGGGTGGCCGGGGTCGCCGCGCGGCTGGTCTCATTCTGAATTCACACTCAGTTCGCACTTCCCGCTTCTCGTCCTCCTCCCGCCCTCTCCCCGCCACGCGCGTCGCGCACCATCTCCTCCTCCTCATCGTCGCCAACGATCCACTCGTCGTCTACGGCCTGCCCAGCAGGGGCGGCGCGACGATGAACGGCGCACAGACATCACAGGTAACCTCACACGCGACCCAGATACCCTACCCCCATCCCCACCACATGAACGGACACGCACAGGCCCCTGCCGCGGGCGCATCTGTGCAGCACATCGACATGACACAGTCTAGTCCATCCTCGAATCATGGATCGTCGAGCGGGCAGCCAAAGTTCTCAAATGGACCGTGCGTACCTCAATTTCCTGTTCCGCATCGACTCCTACTTGATGTGACGTGACCGATAGACACATACGCTCGAGGATCACTGTTGTATGCGCCGAGGTGAGCATTCGCAACTTGTTGACCAGTCAGAGCGATGGGTCTGCACGGCCGCCTTCTCTCATATTGTTCAATTTGGGGACCGCCGGCTTCTCGCTTGATTGACCGACGCATTCGAGGTCTTCGCGCACGAGAAGAGAGCGATTTCTGTGACGTTCACTCGGCGGCCTCAGTACAGGTCAAACGGCTAGTGCTCTGCTTGAGACCACTGTTGAACGCGACAGCGTTACCCCAATCTCTAGCTTGGGCAACCTCACGGCTGTCGCCGCCTGCGGATCGAGGTACCCGAGGCAATGCGAAAGTGTGTGCCGACGTCTGGGGCGCGGCGATAGCGATGATGGTCGGCCAGGATGTCGCAGACGACGCGGAGGTTCCGCTTGGGGATGATGACGTGGACGTCGAGCTTGGCGTGCGCGAAGTGGACAGTCGCGAGGTCGCTCCTCGGAAACACTATTCGTTTGGTCGCTCTTCGCGCAGAGACGACCTTCACTGCGATCTCCGTGGCTGTATTTGGGTGAGGTGTGTGAATCGCCCTGCAAGCAGCTGCGCTACTGCGCGCGAGCGCAATCTCATTCTCTCTCGTGGATGTCTTGTGGCGACTGGTGTCCTATGCTCATTGCACCAGGTCGGAGGATGTTTCCATTGCTGTCATTTACTTACACGAGCAGTGGATGGCCATATACTGTGACAGTCATGGTAACGTGTCGAACGCGTGCTTGGTGCCCGTGCTCTGTGTTGGTGCTCCTTGTTGCATCGTCTGCTTTGGGCCTACGTTCGTCTTCTAGTGCACGGTGTCTGATCTTCCTCCTCTAGTGTAAACGCCTCAAGCTGAAATGCGACAGACGGACACCATGCTCGTCTTGCATCAAGCGCGACACCGTCCAGCGGTGCGTGTACTCACAAGCCGCAGCAGAGAAGATCGACGTGCAGTCGCTGCACAATCGTATTGTTGTGCTCGAGGGCATATTGACAAAGCTGGGCGAGGCATCGCCCGGCGCACCGATTCAGAGCATACTCGGAAGCAGCGGGTTCAAGGCACCCTTCGGAAATCTGGCTGCACCCGGAGCTGACAATGCCATACCTGGGCCTGGGATGAATCATTCGTTCGTGCCGAGCATCAGCAATGACCGTGCGTTGCTTGCAACGGGAGCAACTGGGAGCTCCGTCGTGATCAGCTTGGACGACGTCGCAAGCATCTGGTTGAATGAGTTCCACGACATCGCGCTCGGCCAGGCAGATGCCTCATCGAGTAGCCCGTCCGCTCCTTGTGTCAAAGTCGAGCCGACGCCCATCCTCCTCTCCTCCCCTTCGCCATTCAGCAACTCCGCATCCCCCTCCACCACCTCCCTTCCTCGGTTTGTTCCTCCTGTCCCGTACTCTGAGTTCCTTCCGTCGCCTGAGCCCGTAGGCGACACACATGTCACGAACGGCGCCAACCTCTTCCCTGCGTTTGGGCCCTCCGCGCCCGAGCCTCTGCCTCAAGTGACGCCAGAGCTGCTGAAGCACCTACCGCCGAAGGAGCGCGGGGCAGACATCATCAGGTGTCTTGAAGAGACGATGGTACTTCATCCGTGCTTCCACGTCGGGCACTGGGTGAAGCGTGTCGAAGCGATGCTCGCCTGGGGAGAAGGCGGCCAAACCGGGGCAAGCCCTGTGATGACGAGCTCGACTGGAAGCATGCGCGAGCTCGCGCGCGAGGTGTTCTTCGGGCCGCCTCCAGGGAAGAAGGCGAAGGCGCCACAGCCGAGGCCCACTCTCAGCTTCTTCGCGAGTGCGTGTGCCGGGCTCGCACTCGGTGCGCTTGTTGCAGCGAAAGGACACCCGGATTTGCCTGGCGGGCCGCCGCCGTCGCACTCAAGGCCGGGCTCCTCGTCTTCGAAGGGCAAGGACGAGCCGAGCGAGGCGGAACGGTGCAGTCCCGCGGCGCTGTTTGCGCTTTCGGAGCAGGCGTTCGGCTTGGCGGAACGTACCGCGTCGTACGACATCGATTCTGTGGTTACAATGATCCTGCAGCTGTTGTATCTGTTGCACTGCTGCCCGGGAGGGACGAGTGTCCAGCAAGGCGTGTTACCGTTGGTGAGCCGTGTTGCTTGCTGCGTCACTTCTACCGGAACTGTGCTGGTAGGAGTGGGGTGCGGTGAGGTGCAGTAGTTGACGAGACCCTGCGTTTGTACAGGTGGGGAAGATGATCAACGTCGCGAGGATGATGGGGCTTGCGAATGACCCTGATGAGTTTCCGGGAACGTACTCGCTGTTTGAAGCCGAGACACGGAGGAGGGTGTGGTGGGACGTGTTCTACTACGACCTGTGGGTTTACTTGTCTCCCTCGGACGCGCGTTGAGGCTTACTATGATTCACGGCATCAGCTTTGTCTCGGACTGCATGGGGCACCCGCCATTGATTCCAGACAACTCATTCACGACGCATCTGCCAGCGGACGTGGACGAAGATGCATTTGGTCCGAGTTCATTAGTCTTGCCTGGCCCGTCTGAGGGCAACGATGGCGCGGACCAAAGCTCTGCATATTTCTCACTCAAATGCAGGTGAGCATAGTTGCGCCGCACCTTCAACACGGCGACTGATGTAGGCACAGGCTAGCGCAGCTCATCAAGAACGTCAAGAAACAAACGTTCAGGGACCCGCTTGGCGACGACCCTAACGAGCTATCGATCGACCAAGCGGCACTATATGAGAGTGACGTGACGGCCTTCCTGGCCGAACTGCCGCCCGCCTTCTGTCTTGAGCTCGACCACGATTGGTCGGATCCCGTCATCCCTACGCATTCGACACCTGCGTCGACGGCACTGCTGGCACAGAAGTGTGAGCTTGCCATTCTCGCGAACCGCCTCCTCATGAAGCTCTACCTGCCGTTCCTGAAGGACAGTCATACGGGCGCGGGCAAGCATCAAGCCGTCTTTGGTACCCTGAATGCTGCTCACGCGATCATCTATGCGAGTCGGCTGTTGCATGGTGTATGGGCCAACACGCGGCCCGCAGCTTTCGACTTTTACGATTTCGGTCGGGCGTTGTTCGACGCAGCCGTCGTGTGTGCGCACGCGGTTATCCAGCAACCCGGTGGGATGCTCGCCGGCGAGGCCCTCAAGGGCGTCGCATGCGCCTTGGATGTGCTCAAGACGCTCAGCTCGGACACCGCCGTGGTCAATAGCAGGGCGGATGCAGTGAGGGTGGTCGAGATGATGAAACGGAAGGCAGAGGCTGCGCGTGCGAGCGGAGGGTCTAACGGTGTCGCCGCTGCAGGCATGAAGCGGAAGCGTGACGTGCTCGACAACGAGCGTATGCCGGCGGGCTTCCAGTTCCCCTACGTGGGCCCATCCGTGAGCTCGATGAAGGCTGAACCGGGGCGCTCGCCGACGAAAGCGAACGGTAGCACGGTCAACGCCAACGATGCTGCGCCGGACAGGCCGGGGAGGAAGGAGAAGAAGCAGATGAAGGAGAAGGACAGAGAGGGGGGAAAGCAGGCACCTGTGGGCATTCGCGCGCGGCCTAGTCAGCCACCGAATGGGAGCGGGAGACCCAGAGGCGCATCCGTGTCGAGCAATGCTGCTGCGCCTCACCTACTTCCCCCGCCGCGACACACAGCGACACCCGGAAGCGGACCTTCCTCCGCTGCTTCTTCGTCCGTCTCGCACGTTCAGTCCCTCCCGTCTCATCCTGCCCCCACCTTGCCTAGTGCCCACGATCCATACGCAGCGCGCCCGCCGCAGACACCCGTGCAGCCAGTTCCAGTGCACGAGCACATGCCCCGCGAGGACTACCAAATGCAGTTCTCGAGCGACGATGCGGACAGGAGGCGGTACAATTCGACGTTCTCCGATTCGCCACAAGGACCGTCGCTGTTCGACCCCGCATCGCTCTCGCATCCCAGTCCAGTATCGTACAGCACGGGTCCCAGCCCGCCGAACTACTACCAATATGCGCCTCCGCCGGGTCCGCCGCAGTCGTCCCAGGGCCCTCCTCCTGGCTACGAGAACGGTCCGCAAATGAGCCACCCGCAGAATGTAGCGCCTCCGCCAATGGGCAGCCTGCCCATGGATGCGTCCACGGGCCAGGTTGGGCAGACCGGTCTGCAGATGTCAACGATGGTGGAAACCCGGTACGGGATGCAGTACCGACCTGAGCACGCGCAGCCGATGCCGACGCATGACTACCACCCACATCCGCCACCGCCCCCTCAGGGCATGCCGATGTCGGGCTCGCATGCTTGGCTGCCTCCTGAACACAATGCGGGTGCAGAGATGTGGAACGAGTACAAGTATGTGGGCTAGACATGATACCCTTCGTCGAGTCTGCCCAGCCGTCTATCTTTATTTCTCTTTTCCTTTGATGCTCTCGGTGCTTCGTCGGTTTTCTCGCCTCTCCTCCTCTTATCTTTCTGTACACCGCTCCTCTGATTCTATCCCGTCTTGTTCCATGATTGGTTGGAGCCCATTCTCCAAGTGGGCTCCGTCGCCCGAGTTGTTAGGAAGGAGCCTGAGACACGACATCTATGCACGCGACAAGTGTCCCCGGAGTTTGGTTGCAATCATATTTCACTTGGCTTGTCTGATCGTAGTATATCTGTCGTATATGTCGTATGCTTCGTCTAGTCCTCATGTATCCATACGTTTCATAGATTGTTTTACGGACTTGGTCCTACAAAACACATATCTGCATCTTGTACGCACGATTACCAGGCGGAATGCACCGCGGGAGCCCATGCTTATACCCTGGAGCTGGAGAATTTGCTTCCATGTGCCCTCTCATCTGACGTTTCGCGACTCTCCGGGATGTGCCAACTGAGATCTGATGAGCTTCGTAACAAGAGCAATAACAGACTATACCACGATAGCGCTACAACAAGAACGACGCAATACTGCAAGTACAACCGTACAACCGCAGACGGTAAACAGCCGCTAGAGACACTACAACAAACCTCTCTTATGCGCCATCCACGCGACGAATGGTTCGCCTCTCCCGATCGCCCACCACCTTGACCATACCCTCCTGCTCCAGTTCCTTGATGACCTCCTGGAATTCCGACGTGCTGATTCTGACCGAGCTCTGGCTCTCCAGCTCCTGGAGGGCCTCCGACCACTTGACGCCGCGAGTGCTGCCGGCGTTGCCATCGAGCATCGCCAGGACAGCTTTGCGCATGTCGCCGCGCATCTTCCGCTGCTGCCGCCCGATACCCGTGTCGAGTAGACCCATGTCGATCTCACCCGTCGTGGGATCCCTGGCGCTCGTGCTGATGGCCTCGCGCATGAGACGGTACGCCTCCTTGACGTCGTCGAGTTCGACAAACGGCGAGAACCGCATCCGGGCATGGGCCTCTGAGAGCCGGATCATGCTTTCGAGCTGTCTCGTCGTCGCTGTGATCCGTTTCTCACTCGATCGGGGGTCATCGCCAGCCTTGCGGAGCGTAACATAGCAGCGGACGAGCTCCTCGGAAGCTTCTTCGGTGATAGTTGGGTTGATGCGCGACCGAGCATAGGTAACGTATGCTGCTAGTTGATCAAGCGGCTGCGGCAAACATTTAGCGTCTATCCAACAAACCTAGAGAATCGTACATACCAGGATGTCCTGTCCGCCTGTTTGGGGAGCATCTTCTAGATACAAGCTAACCAAATGCTGCGCTAGCTTCCTATCGATGGCTTCGTCGACTTGGTCGAGGACTAGATAGAGGAGGTCGAAGCGCGAGATAAGCGTCGGCGGCAGGTCAATGTTTTGAGTGACCGTGGCGTTTCTGTTGTACTTCGAGCCAATAGGGTTGGCCGCAGCCAGAATGGAGGTACGCGCGTTTAATGTAGTGATGATGCCTGCCTTCGCTATAGAGACTGTTTGTTGTTCCTGGTAGAAGGCGAACGTCTGAATAGTGCGACGAAGACGTTGCCGCAGACGAGACTCACCATGACTTCATGGAGGACACTGCGAGTAGCATCTGACATCTTGTCGAATTCATCGATGCAGCAAACACCACCGTCACTCAAGACAAGAGCACCACTGGATTCGGGGCTGAGCCGCTTTGTTCGTCCAACATGAGTGCCTGGCTTACCTTTCGAGCACCAATTGCTTCGAGTCTGGATCGCGAGTCACATATGCCGTGAGACCGACTGCAGAGGACCCTTTGCCCGAGGTGTACACGCCTCGCGGAGCAATCTTGTGTACGTACTATGGTACGTAATGTCAGTTGAAGCAGGCATCGAGCCAATGGACGTTCACTCACTTGGAGGATCTGTGACTTACTCACACCTGGATCACCAACGAGCAGTACGTTAATGTCGCCACGGAACCGGGGTCCCCCGCCGCCACCACCTCTCGCGATGCTCTTGTTCGTGCCTCCGAACAGCTGTAGCAATATACCTTTCTTGACGTCATCAAGAGCCCAGATAGACGGGGCAAGCGAGCGGGCGAGGAGGTCGTAAATATCCGGCCGCTGACTGAGCTCCCTCAACTTGGCCTCCATCTCCTCCCGCCTCGTCGCGCGCCGCTCCTTATCTCCGGCGGCATCGTTTTCGTCATCTTCGTTAGCACCACCACCGATCCCGCCCATACCGCCCACACCGGGAATCCGGTCGCCGCCCGCAGGGCGTGTGCTGCGGTCAAAGCCCAGTCTGTCCTCGCTATTCATGCGCACATGCACGACATCCAGGAAGGTCTTGAACAGGCTCTTCAGGGTGCGCTGACGCGGGTTGACGCGGACGGGTATGCTACGGAAGATGCCTGTGACAGCGAGACGATCGCCGGGCTTCGTAACGTCCACGAGCTCATCGTACACGCTGAGCGACACCGTATGCGGTGTCTGACCATCGGGCACCGCGTCCGGGGTTTCTTGCAGGCGAATGACCTGCCTGTCCGCGAACTCGCACCGGTTGTGCACGAGGGCCATTGTCCCCAGGGAGGCACACACCTCGCGGGGACACATCGCCGGCTCGTCGATTTTCCCCCGGTCTATCTCGACCTGCACGGTGTGGTTGCACTTGAGGCAGCGGAAGAACGCGACCTTCATGTCCGGTATCACGGGCGTCGCGCGGATGACGAGGCCCTTGATGCATACGAGCTTGTCCGTATCTAAGGGCACGCTCAGTTGAATTCGCACCTCATCAATGCATGTACTTACCTGTCGGATTCAAGTCTCGCATGTTAATGGCCGGCATTCCAAAAGGCCGGATTTTGTACACCTTGCTCATGATGTCCGCGATCTCCTCTTCGCCCTCCGGACCAACCATGCCCGGCAGACCAGCTTGCTGGTCTTCCTCCGCCACCTCGAGCATGAGGTCCTTGAGCACCTGGTCCATCGCGGGTATCACTTCCTGCGGATACTTGACAAGCTGGCTGAACAGCTTCCGACTCGGCGGATACGACGACAGGTTGACCATGTCCAGGTTCAAGTTCGTCTCGCCCGTCTGGCGCATCCGACGAAGGTACGTCACGTACAGCGTGTGTTCGCCCTCTCCGGGTGTGGACAGCACGCGGGTGCGCAGACCGCGCTCGCGGTCGTAGGCGACACGGTACTTCACTTTGAAGCTGAGTAGAAAGTCACGGAACGTCTGCATCGTCACGTTAATGTTTACCGTCGTGCCCCAGATGGCACGAATTTCATCCGGCTCATCAGACGGAACAGTCGGTGCTGTTAAGTTCGCGGCGGATGAGGCGGGGAGTGACATGTGTGTGCCATCAGAATTGAGGTCGTTATCGAGGTTACGTGGGCGGGGTGCCCGACGAGAGGCAGCTGGAACAGGCGTCACGCTCAGGGAGGAGTGGATATCACCGCGACGGTTCTTTGGTGTGCCTGTGGGAGCCGGGCTCCTACAAAAGATAGGTCAGCATGTCTAGCAACCGTGACAACTAGCAATAGAGTTCTATAGTTTCAAAGACGGTAGCTCACTCACATCGGAAAATCGAGCGGTTCAGAATCGGCAGCGGAACCCGGCGGGTCGGAGCTCATGGCGAACAGAGGACGGCGGGATGGGGTATTTTGCTTGCTCGGGGAGCTCGGGAACGCCATTGGGGAGGAGCTCGACGCTTGAAGCGCATCAGAACGTGCGCACCTTACCGGTACTGAACGAGCTCACCAGTGAATAGCGGAGTCTTTCCCCGTGGCGTGTTCATGCCAAGGGCTCTGCGAGCCACCATTGACATACTACTCCCAGGTGTCGCATGACGTTGCTGACGTGCGGGAGTTCCAGTAGCTGAGGGGGTCGACGCGAGAAAAAGTGGTTGGGCCGCAGGCGCGTCCGAGGTGGGCTGTTCAGCTTGGACTCCGTCCTGCATGTCGACGTCGTCCGATGTCCAGAAGTCCTGAGGAGGAGACATTGGAGGAGACATGGGTGCTTGTGGCGGCGACGACATATTGTCTGTATATGAGCACAGGAGAGAAGGGATGAGGTGAAGGTCGAGGAAGAGGACGGGGCGCGGTCGCGACGCGACGTGACACTCATTTACGCGACATGTCACGGACCACGTGATATACGCGTGCCGCTTTGTGCAGTTTCAAGTCTCAAGATATCAGTCTTAGAGGCTATATATAACTTGAACTTAATGGTATCTGGTATTCACTGGATTTAAACTTAAAAGGACGAACGAATAGTTATTCGTCTACCGATGATGATC
The DNA here is from genome assembly GCF_022264815.1 of Rhodofomes roseus. Classification (NCBI taxonomy): domain Eukaryota; kingdom Fungi; phylum Basidiomycota; class Agaricomycetes; order Polyporales; family Fomitopsidaceae; genus Rhodofomes; species Rhodofomes roseus. The sequence goes on along the minus strand of NW_025952993.1, from coordinate 200,767 downwards.
GATGATATGCCATATCTCCCCCAAAGGATACATGCTCAGGAACTATGATAGACAGGCGACATCATTCGGCGTACTGTTACATCCCTCGCCCTACTCCGAGTCTGGTACCTCCCCTACGCCCTACATACTTGCCTTCTCCTTGGCCGCTTCCTCCTCCGTGACGACCCTGCCCTCAAGCCTCTCTGCCACTTCCGCCGCGAGCACTTTCACATTTTCCTCGTCTCGCCCGATGAGCGCGACGTACACTCCCCGCATCAGCAGTGGATACGACCCCACGCGCACGCCAGCGGCCTTCGTCCGTGCCTGAAGCTCAGTGAGGTACGGGGCGATGGACGACTCCGGCATGCTACGGTGTGTGAGTCAGTGTCCAGTCAAATGTGGGAGTGGGGTCAGATGGACGTACCTCGTGAAGATTTGGAGACGGAAGGGGCGCTCGCTCAAGGGCGGGAGAGGTAGGTAGAGCTTGAGCCCATCGAGCATCTTCTGTAAGAGTCTTGGGATTCCCGGGAAGACGCAGAGCTTGCCCTCCAGGCGCACCACGGGCTGCATACAAGTAAATTCTCCATGTCAGCATGTGCTGTGAGCACCGGCATTGATAGCCCAGCGACACGCACCACCCATACATCAGGCCCGATGAAGAGTGCCTCGGCTCTCGCAGGGAAAAGGGCCATCCGCTCGCGAGCCTCGCGTTGCTCCGCAGTCTGGTTCATGATGTCGGCGCGGTGGCGGCTCATTGCCGTCATCCGCGAAAGAGTCTCTGCGTGCTTCTCCAGCGGCTGGTTGAACGCCTTTGCGAGGGAAGCATATGTGATGTCTGCCTCGGTTCATGAGTATGACATTTTAGGAAGGACGGTTGTTGATCGCGCAGCATTGTCACGTACCATCATGCGTAGGCCCTATGCCTCCGGAGGTGATTACAAAGTCGTACGTCTGTACAAGTCGACGACTGGCTTCGATGCTATAGGTGCAGACAGACGACAGTTATGAGGCGGAAGTCCGCCATGTGCATGACGTAGCGTACGCACATATCATCCTCGTCATCCGGTATAACTTCGATTCGCTTTCTGTCAGCTTACGAGTTATTCGTGGGACTGACCGCAAAGTCATAAATCTCACAGGTCGATGCCATTCTCAAAACAGAAACGCGCGAAGTAGTTGGAGTTGCGATCGAGCGTCTTGCCGTTCAGTATCTCATCTCTGACCAATGTTGATCAGAAACGATGCACACGGATGGCAACCAGTGTACATACCCTATGATGAGGGCTGCTGCCCTCTTGATATATTGCCCCTCACCGAGAGGATTAGGAGGCACGGGCGACACTGGGAAGTTCCACTCCGTCACTGGCAGGGCATCTGGCGCTGTACCAGCGCTCGCGCCTGAGGCAGGCTTCGCGGATGGATCGCCCGGGATACCTTGTTGCGACATGTTACGGCAAGTCGATTGGTGGGGGACGTTTGTCGGTTCCGGGCGCCGAGCAATTGTGAACCTGGAGTAGCAGCTCGAGAACTGAAGACGTCCGGAGCGGAAGGGTTTGACTCGGAAGTACAGGTGCGAAAGGGAGCGGGGATACATGCAAGCTTTAGTATTAGTAAGTATTCTGTAAGGCTAGGTCGCTCGATAAGGCATTTAGCTTGGTCAGACGCGAAGTCGGACGCCGATGAGGATGCGTACTTCACGGTGGCGTCTGGTGGCGTGGCAGATAGTACGCCCAATAAGTCATAGACCCTGATTTGAACGGTCAGGGACTTGTCAATGTCAGGGACTCATCTGTTCGTTGGTCACTACACACTGTATCATACTTACCTCATCCTAGCATCGCACTTACCAGAAGAAATACCACTGCAGCCTACGTTGATGCCATTCAAGTTGGACCAGTATAATTATCACTGTCAGTACTTGCAAGAAACGAGAAATGAGATTATATCAGCAGACTACGCTAGTACAGCTCAGGTCACGCGTGACCTCGTCTACCGTTACGGGCGAACATATCAGTGCGGGCAATGGGCATAGGAGTAAGGCATAAGGAGAAGGGCGAAAATGTAAGTAAGCAGTGTTAAGAAACGACAGGTGAAGTGATGCGTAAGATATCAACAGGAATGGGTGTTAAGGTGAGAGAGGTCGTCTAAAACTTGTCTAAAACTGTCTAAAACAATGCATCAACGCCCGGTCATGTGACTTGACTGGTTCAGCCGAGCTGAGCCGCCGTTGTTAGTTAAGTAACCTTTATTAGTTGCCTCTTCTACATCTACTATCATACTACATACCCTCAGCGGCTCGCGAACGCTCACAATCAGCTCGCATTCTGCAGCTACGGTACCCCGAACATGCAAAGATGCTACGAGCTGAGTCGGATGTCGAAACAGTCGAGGAAGCTGCGGTCCTTGAGTGTGAGTCGTGGTTGTCTCCCCGCCAGTCCATCTTACACAGTATCCAACAGTTCAAGGGAACCACCCCTGGTACGGTCTTTCCGGCCAGATGGGGCAACCGCAACGCTGTCCTTGACCCAACTCATCCCGCTCTCCGCACGCCGCACTCGCAGATGACAGTGACTTTCTCGGCCTTAACCCTTCGCATTGTCCCCAAAGGCTTGCTATACCACCCATCGATCCCAGTTGGCCCCGCTCCGTACAACCCAAAGCAGGACCCCGGGCAAGTCGATGTTTCGGTTCGCGTCGTCATGGGCGCGAACAAGTTTCCTTCCGCTGTCATGCGGGCCAAGGTCGCTAGCAAGATAAAGAATGCGATGTCACTGGTCGTGACAAGGGGTGCGTACGTGGAGGAGAACGCGGAGGGAAAGCCGAAGATTGAGTTCAGGGAGAAGGATGCTAGTCGGGACTGGATCCGCAATGGTGCGTTGCCTAATTCCCAGCAGCTGCACCGCCTTGACGCGTTCCAGGCTACACATACGTGTTCCATCCGCCACCGGAGCTATACAGAATGCCCTACCAGACCCTCATCCCCATCGTCCGCAAATTGCTTGGTACGGCACGATACCGCGGGCAAAAGCTCGAAGACTTGTGGGCCGGCCGAGGAGCACCGCGCTCGCGGTCTACACCCGCAAACCACCAGTCTCGCAATCGACCCTCACAAGTCTGACCGCGCAGACAAGATGACGAAAGGCCCATGACATTCCGTGCGGTGCGCCAGAATATCGCCAATTGGGGAACCTACGCTGCAATTGGAGCAAGCAATTCAAGGCCAACTTCACCCGGCGACAAACGCTGCGCGCCGCGTGCTTGAGCTGTATCAGACGGTCCGGGCGTTCATGAAGCTGCGTGGCTACGAGTCGTCTTCGTGAGTAGTCCAGGCGCTACCTCATGCAACGCGCTCACAGATTTAGGTCGCGTTGCATGATTGTTATGCACATCCTTCGTAGTCTGCCGATATTCCCCCGTGTACGCGCCCTGTGTCCTAATCGAATCCATCACGGAGTCATGACATGGCCAGTCGACGAGTACGCAACAGACGGTCTTCCGTCGTGGCATTTGCTGCTTACACGTGAGGGCACAGTGTCTGCTTCTGTGTTTGCTACAGGCCAGCACCGGCGGGAACAATAAGGCGATTTCCCGCATGACCTAGCCATTCCGGCGCCGTACCGTCATGCTCGTGCCTTCTCGATAACGGAATTTGTTCATGAGCTCGGAGTCCGACGCTTAGGCAGTCGCCATCCCCACTCAGCTGAGGCAAGCTATGTCGCACACTGACGTTCAGGAGCTGAGGCGGTCGACGGCGAAGTCGGAGATCGAGCTTTACGAGGATTCGGAGAAGCAGCTGCCTGCGGTTATGACGATCCAGGCTAGCCACCCGCTGTGCGCAACTGGGGATGAGGAGACATCGAAGCCGCAAACCACGCTGCAGAGACTCACTGCTCGTCTTGCACGGTGGGGCGTGGAGACGAATGGGTGCGTGTTCAGTCCCCCGTTTGGCATAGAGGAGGCTGGACACGAGACTTTCCACAGCATTACGCCCGTACTGCCGGAGCAGAGAACTGACCGACGTCTCTACCAGATGTTCTTCGTGTGGTTCTCTGCGAATCTGAACATCCTAACGTACGTCTGCGCTAAAGTGGTTTTCTACAACATCTGACCATGGTTTATGTGTGCAGACTGACTGCCGGTACCGTTGGGCCGGCATTCTACGGACTAGGCATCAGGGCGTCGCTCCTGGCCATTTTGGTGGTGGATGTAGTGTGATCAAACCAACTACTGCGTTGTGATTATTCGCTGACCAGATGCAACAGAACGTGTACAATACCTGCGTTCTTGTACGTCGTCAACTCTTGCCTGAAAATGTCTATTCACATCCCAAGATAGCGCTGTTCTGGGGCCGAAACTAGGGATGCGTGGAATGGTGCAAGCTCGCTTTTCTTGGGGGTATGTAGCCTCACTTCTCCGTGTTCGCATGTCGACGCTGATCGATCTCTTTGTAGGTATTACGGGGCATTGATACCTAGCACACTTGTTACCGTCACACTCCAAGGCTATCTCATCCTAAACACCATCGTCGGCGGCCAGACACTCGGAAGCGTCTCTGCGCACCTTAATGCGTCTCTTGGTATCGTGATCATCGCACTCGTCACCCTAGCGGTGCGTGCTTAGGTGTGGAGTACACACAATTCGTGGTTAACCTTCTTAATGTACAGGTAGTCTTCAGTGGATCTCGAGTGCTGCATTGGTATGCTCGCCTGTGTACTATCGAGCCCAGGCATGCTCATAACGATCCCGATAGGTACAATACGTTCATATGGATTCCGAACCTCGTCGCTTTCATCACGATGCTCGGTGTGAGCGGCAAACACCTAGTCGAGTCGCCGCTATCTAACCCTACACCTGTGGGGGCCTCCAACATCATGACGTTCGGAGCGACACTCGCAGCCAGTGTCGTGAACTGGTCTCCACTCACGCCTGACCAGGGCGTGTATCACGATCATACTGCAAGCGCGTGAGTCGCGGCACTGCTGCTGCGAACATGCTCTCACTATGCAGATAGGCTGAGGATATGGACGTACACGTACTCGGGTCTTCTCTTGTCGAGTGTAAGCGCTCACACCACGAAACTCCACTTGTGCTCACCCTCGTGAATGGTTACATCGCTAGATGCCGGCACACATGCTCGGCGCAGCCTTCACAGCGGGGGCGGCCTTCAACCCTTCGTGGAAAGCAGGCCTTGGGAATGGCAACGACATCGGTGGGCTCATCGCCGCGGTGTTAGAGCCCGCAGGCGGATTTGGGAAGTTTCTCGTGGTCCTGCTGGCATTGACGACGCCTAGTCAATGTGCACCGTCAATGTACACGGCATGTAACAGCTTCATGACGCTGGCGCCCACTTTTGCTCGGATACCAAGGTTCTTCCTTGCCATTGCGTCCACTGCCATGTGCGTATCGTGTCGCTCGCGCTGCTTGTGAGGACGGCTGACACGCAAGCAGAATCATACCCGTTGCGATTGTCGGCTCCAATACCTTCTACTCCATCTTCTCCGACATACTTGGGTTCATAGGCTACTGGCTCGCGCCCTACGTCGCCGTTGTCCTCGTCGAACATGTGCTCTATCGCCGCATGCGCTGGTCGTGCTACGACGTCTTCGAGGCGTGGGACGACCCGAAGCACCCGAATCTCGCACCGAGCTACTGCAGTGTCATCACGTTTGTCGTCTCTGTAGGCTTCATCGTGGTTTGCATGGACAAGGCATGGTGGGTCGGACCGATCGCACGGGCAGGTACGGGTGATGTGGGGATGCTGCTCGGCTTCATCCTCGGTATTGTGGTCTATGCGGCAGTGAGGTGGTGGAGCGGGAGGCGTCTGATCGCTTACACATGAGTAGTTTATCTGAAAAGCGAGAATTTCACGAGACCAATGTAGTCCTTCCGCTTGGTTATTGATGCCTGCGTTGCCAAGCCCGGTCTTCACCCGTTGTTCCCTCCAATCATCTAGGGCTGTCGAGCTCTCATCTGCTCATCGGATTGTCAATCCAGTAAGACGGCTCTCTCAAGTGGTCAACTACGCATCTGTCAACAATTATGTCTCTCGCCCATGCTCGTCAACGGCAAGCCGACATCAAGAGGGTCACCAGCAAGAGCACATTCGTCGTTGGCGCGACGCGCGTTGTACGTGTCACATGACCGCGATGGCGCTCATCGTTTCACGGTCTCGCCGAATTCAATGTTCATCTCGTTTCTCATTTCTCGCCGTTCTCCGTTGTTCGCCACTGCCAGGAGCGACCAACACGACTTGAGCTACGCACACGAGTCGCACTCGTCCCGCCGACCCTCCTTCCTCCGGACAGCTTCCCCGGTTCTCCTCTACCCTGGTTTTCCTGCAGATGTGTACAGCACCAAGTCGCGTGCTTGAGATACCGCATCTCCTTGAACAGATTCTAGGGCAGTTTGCGCCCCAATGGACAGACGAGCCGGAGCTCATTGTGATGCGGAGGAGAGATGGAAGAAAGGCCAGAGATGAGCGCAGGACTCTGACGGAGCTAGCATGCGTATCCAAGGGGTTCATGGGTCCCGCGCTCGACATTCTATGGCGAAACCTGGACGATCTTGCTGCTTTGTTGCGTATATTGCCTTCCTTCCAACTAAGCGGTTCTTGGGTAAGCTTTGAGTTTTCTAGGACTACTGATCAGTGGATCCTAATGGTTTTGCAGTATACGATCACCGAGGATATCACGCCCAAGCAGTGGTCGCGCTTCCAGGAGTACGCGAGGCGTGTTCGCGGCCTGAGGTGGATTCACTTTATCGCGTCCACAATGATGGACATTGTTTGGGTCATTCTCGAACGTCATTCAGCCGACCAACCTCTATTACCACGCCTCCACACCCTTGTAGTGCACGGAGTCGACGTGAGCAAGCCGGCCCCACTATCGCTCTTGCTCTCACCCTCTATCCGAACGCTCAGGATGTCGTTCGCAGATGGACCAATCCGCCCCGGGGCGCGAACGAATCCGTTTCTGAGGCAATCAGCCACTGGCGTCCTCATTCAGCTCGTTGTCGCGGCACTACCGGACCTGTCTAGCTTCTCCATAGACTCTGGCATGCCGAGCGATGTTCCTTCGCGCTACCTGACTTCCCTCACGCAACTCCATCGCCTTGAGAGACTCGAGCTAGTGTACTCCAACGCTGTCGTCGACCACCAAGTGTTACAGCACATATCTCACATGACATCTCTCAAGGCCCTCGATTTGAAGATTTCTTTCAATGGGCTGAGTAACTCGGACCGCTTGCACCTCGGCGAAGCATTTACCGGTTTGGAAGAACTCAATGTCTCCGGAAGTGCCCACGACATTCAACGGCTCTTCGAATCTGACGCGGTTCGATGTCCCAACCTTACAAGTCTCTGCCTAACGGGGTTAGAGACCGTCTCGACGGAGGCTCTGAAGGACGCCGTCGCGGCCGCGTGCAAGAAGCTCTCCCAATCTCTGAACGAGGTTAACATGTTTGTGTCCGGAGACACGTTCTCTACGACCCTCTCCCTGATGGACGTCCTGCAACCATACTTGTCCTTCCGCGAGATGGAGAACATGAGCATCGAGCTCGACGGGTGTATCCCCCGCATGGACGATGAAGCCGCCCTTGCATGTGCAAGTGCCTGGCCAGACCTTCACTCCTTCAGTGCGCACTATGGCCCGGCATCGCGTCGTCCCGCTCAGTTCCCGAAGCAGCCAACAGTTGCCGCGCTTATCGAGTTCGCGCGGCGATGTCCTCGGCTAGACTTCCTTACTCTGTCCATATTGGATGTCAGGACCCTTCCACCGCCGCGCTCGGTGGCTCCGATCGGCCAGGAGTCACTCAGTCTCCTGCAGACCAGGATGTACATCGGGGGAAAGACCGCGAATTTGCTTGACCTCGCAATTATCCTCGATCTCCTATTTCCCCGTCTCGGGACACGACAACCCAGCATTAGCACCACGCAAACCGACGTGACCCGGAATATCTTGAATGGTGACATGCACGAGGCACCCGTGCGCATGACCCAGCTATTGCTGGCGGCGATGTGTGCTCGCAGAGAGCTGTCCAGTGGAAGCATCCCTATGGCGACTGACAGCGAAAGCGAGGACACGGACCCGGAGAGTGCTCAGGTATGCATTTCTACCTTGCGGAAGCTGAGTCGAGCTCACTAGTGCCTCAACTAGGTTAGCGAACATGGCTCGGATGACTCGGATGAAGTGATGGTATGGGGTAGCTGAGGCATTGGCTCGGTATCGGGTTGCTAAAATACACACATTCGCCGATACAAGAAGCTGAACTCTTGCGCCTGCTCATTGTGAGTGGGTCTGCGAGGCGCCGGACTCACGTCACCGACTCGACCTTTACCGAAAATGCCACGGCGCTCACTTGGAGGTAGTATCAGGTAGCATGCTGGGGTATCATGCCGGACTCACTCATACGTGTCAATGCGATATTCGCTCATGTTCTGGGCGTAGCCGCCAGAGTTATGTAGTACATGACCCGGCGTGACAATGTTTCGTTGGCTTGAGCCTCAGCGCGTCGGCTGGGTACGCTCCTGCGTAAAGCAACGAACGGACACAGAACGTGAATCGCTCTCAATGTGATAGTAGTTTCAGAATGTATTGGGCGAGTCGAATGGCTGTCAGGATTGGTTGAGTGACCTCGGGATCCGGTGAACGTTTTTCGCTATTCGTCACGCCCCGTACGAACACAGGCAGACCTGCAGAGAGTAAAGGCGGCAGGTACAACATTGACTTGAGGGAATGCGAAGTACCGGGACATAAGACATAAGTCAACCAATGACTTTGAGTCGACGCCACAGTGACATAAGTCATATGACCGTATACGCAGCCAAAGCCAGTGGGCTCAGAGCCACGGCGCATTCGACTTGCACAACTACTTGCCCTCCTCTTTCAGCAGTACATTCTCAACGACAATGACAGGTCTGGCGATCCCGTCCGCATCACCAAGTTACTACAGGCTGCGATGTCTGCGCGCCGGACTGTACTTGCGGGGGACTCTCCTGTGGCGACGGGTCATACGGATAGAGGGAGTGCTCATGTATGCCCTTTGCGCACCTGCGATATCCAGCCTCCCCTCACTGATGATCACTCGAACAGGTTGGCGAGCTCGACTCAGATGAGGAGCCATGATACCGTACTCGGCCGCCGATGTCTACTTAGATATCAGCATAAATGGATTGCAGGCGTGGGCTATGCTTGATAGCCTTGCGGAGCGCGAACCTCACACTGAAGACTCGACGACAGTTAATAACGCTGTTCCGCGTAGGCGCTTTGAAGGATTGCATCAGTTTCTTGACGTACTCATAGACCGCGACTCTGTATACAGCGAGCAATACATGTAGACCGGTGCGACAAAGCAAACCAGAGAATGGTCTGTCGGCTTTGCGGTGAGTCTTGTGTGCGTCAATGCGCGCCTTTGCTGACTCGGACGGCTATGCAATTGGTCTCGCTAGCTCGGATATGTACATGCATTATTCATACTCGTCAATGCTTCCTATCGCCGAGACCTAGTTCGTACCGCAGTGTATGGGGTGTCTTGGTCGTCAGTCTCCAATTGCGCTGTGTCTATACACTCACAGGTAAGTCTGTGTTCTTTGCTTGGCCTCCGGATGATCTGACGCATGAATCACCTCCGTCAGAGCCGGATCAATTGGGCAATGGCAAGCAAGAAGAGACGAATGCACGGTGACTTCTCAGACGAGCTGGGCTGTTGCACCACATACAGTCGTTCTCCGTCGATGGCTCATGTCTGCCCTGCTGGATGCAGTGTGGTATGTCGTCATCGCATCCGAACAACTAGTTGTTAGTTGATCGGACTGTGATTGAGTCTTTATCAAAGCTTCAGTTGACGAGCCGCAATCCTTCATTAAAAGGTCTAGCATATGGACCATTGGCCCTAGTCCACAAACGATCCCCTGCGTTGGTATGTCCGGCCATGACTCTGTAAACTCCTCCCTGATACATGCACAGACTTGTTGCCCCGTTCTCGAGACCCATACTTGAATGGTTAACACCACCATCAATCAAGTGACATGGACTCAGACTGCGCCGTCAAGATATTCGTTGTCTGTTGAAGCTCCACCATCGAGCTCGACAACGTACTCGACGAGTCTCACTACCGACGTAACCATCTCGCCAACCAATGCCTCTCAGGGTACTTCTGGCTCATCGGACGCACTGACCTCTTCATTGTCTTTGTCTTCGTCGGCGGCGATGTCTTCTGAGGTGTCCAGTCCGTCTCCGACAATCATGTCGGAGTCGGAGACGTTACCCTTGTCCACACACCTCTCATCGTCGCTTCGGTTAACCCTCACCAATGGATCCAGCACGCCGACATCGGCCTCAAAAACATCTTCTGTGATTCTCATGCAGACATCGAGAGGGACATCGAGCGCACAGTCAGCACACTCCTCTGTGCCTACGTTGTCTTCCATTGTGCACCACCGGACCATGTCTAATGCCAATATCATCGGTCTCGCAGTAGGGCTCGCTTCGTTGACATCGCTAGTCGCTGCTGCCTCCATATGGTGTGTTGCCCGTCGCTGGAAACTCAAGCGGGCGTTGCGCCACTCGAAGGAACCGAATCAGGGTGAGTGGAAATGCCCTGCTGAACCTTGATAGCGCTGCTCACTGACATCATGTTGTACAGAGCCACACATGGGGAACAACGTACCAGTCACGTCACAGGTTTATCCGTCATCCTGCCCAATGTGGGCGACGGAAGACGTCCTCATAATCGGCACACCTAGACACTCCATAGAGCAATCGGTATCCCAACAGACCGACAATACACGTGCTCCGCGTCTCAATGTCAGGTTCGATATACACCCGCGATCGTCGGACCCATTCTTAGACCCTGCCTCATCCCGTCGTTACACTGCCTCATCATCTTTATCCCATGTAACTCGCGCCGCATCCTTCGAAATCGACCCATCGGCAACATCGGTGAACGCTTTCGGGGACGAGCAGATACATGCTCCGCTCGAGTCACCACTTCTTAGCTCGCCCGCACATCACCTCAGCCTCCGAGACAGCTCACTCGTCGCGCAGCAAGGGTCCTCCTCGTATCGCTGGTCGGTAATGCCGCCTCTGCCTTCGGCTGCCACAGTCCGCATACCAGCGATCCATAAACTTCCTGATCAGCCGGGGCAACACACCGATTCTGGTCTCCGATTTCAATACGAGTCTGCGGCTGCCGGTATATCCACAGACACCCTGGATCGCCCACCAGCATACACAGAGGACTGAGGAGCGCGTGGGCTTGTGACCGAGTGTCAAGTTCTCGGATACCGATGGGCCTGCCGGGCCGCCTGCGGAATCGAGTGGCTTCGTGATCGTAACAGTTCGTCACTTACGACAACATGTCTTGTTAGGCCGATGTTACATTCATTCGTGAGGGATGTACCCAACTGTATCAGCTTGATGATCTCGCAACTCATTTCATAGTGTTGCCCTCCCTCAGGTCACCATGAGCCTCTGCATTTGCACGTCGACATGCTACTTGTTTTGTTTGTGAGCGACTTCCGTACATGAGGTATGTCAAGATATATGAACCTTGACGTTGTCAGCATCGTGGAACGAGTCCTGAGCTGACTTGCATCGATTTACAGTCAATTAAGAGCATACCTGTGTGTGCTATCACATCCGTCGTCAATAAGCACAGCAGATGATGATGGGCAGTTGGCTCTGTGCGTTGAGGTTGATAGATGAGTCTACACCATGATCTCCCGACCTTCCGAGTTCTCCTACATGATAGTCGGACACAACCATTTATCTGAGCAATGACAACTACGTGGTCAAATGAAGAGTCGGTTTTGCTTCTTACAAGGGCTCAAGCGTACGCAGTTCTAGTTGCCGGTACACGATACTGCTCACAGTGATCCAGTACAGCCCTGTCCTGGCACTAAGAGCCGCCCGTATTCCTAGCTGATAGCAAAACCCCGGTCAAGTGAGCGATTATCACTGTGAGTAGTAACCCACGCAGTCAGCTTATAGCGCTCAATTCTTCAAGTTGCCTTGATGTGCTCATGATCATCCATCCTTCTGTGATGACGTCCAGCGACACTCCCAACTTCCGCGAACATCGCCCTTGGCTGCAGTCTGCCATAGCGGATTCATCACAAGGCATGTACAAGTGACTGTCATTTGGGACGAACATATTGACCATCATCATGGTTGCAGCTTATCATAAATGGGCTCGTGCCCCCGTATATTGCGATGGCAGCCCCCTTCTCAGGTTGTTCTCTAATGCCGAGCACTACTTCAAGATTCACCCAAGGCACTTACGCCCTAGGCTCGCCCATGTGGGCCCCCGCACAGATCTCCACCACCACCGAGTTCGAAACGAACAGAGCTTTGGATGCAACTCCCGATAGCTTCTCTTCCGCTTCTCTTGCGATTGTCAAATCAGGCAGCGAAATTGTTGCGTAAGTTACGCAGAAAACGGGTTCTACGGGAGATACTAACATCGCTTCAAGTTGGCACATCAACAGAGTTCGACCAACTCAGTCATCCCGAGGCGTGCTGCTGGGTGGAGTCGTCCTCGATTCAACTAGCCCTCCAGATGCACCCACGACGTCGAGGGCTAGTATATCCGAGAAAGCTCGTATTTTCTATGCCACGATGACATCAGACGGCGAAACTGTTGTGTACGTTCCACAACGGGTTGCGGCACCTTTGCGGGTCAATACTTATGTTACTCACATATATAGAGTGACTGCATTCGTCCCCTCAAGCACCCTCCCTCCAGCTATCCCGCAGGACGCACCCGCACCATTGGACACTACCAGAATCACTCAGAGGACCGTTGGGGTTACTCTGGGGGCCCTACTCTTCATGGGTCTTGGGTGTCTGTTGTGGCGGTGCCGCCGACGCCGACGCCGGCAAAGGTGGAACCAGTGCTTGACTGCCAGAAGCGACACGCGGCATATTATACGTCGAGTATCGGGAACCAGTACGTGCTAGTCTTACATCGCTTTCATTAGTATCTTCATATGACAACGATATCCTGCAGAGACGTTCACCGAAGATGCATCACCTATGGACTTAGAGTCGCACTCGGGGGCAGATCTAGAGCTAGCCGAGTCGCCTGCCCTCCAAACGGCGACCGACGCAAAGATCTCGCATCCGCCGAATGCCAATCTCGTGGTTGACGAGAACTGCCCAGATAATCGCAACGCTGGACTTGGTCTCCCGGATAACGTCTTGCCGCTCCATACGACGGTCACAGAAGACGTTTGGTCGGGACCAATACGTAGCACAGCGCAGGATGCCCCTTCCGTGGCATACGCCACTTTTCTGCCTCATACACGGTCGTCCATAACCCCTCCGCCGAGCTTCCGAACACATCCGAGCGCGGCAAGTGTCCGTACGTCGTACGACCAGCACGTCGATTCCGGATTCCGCTTTCATCCAGGTGGCGAATCACAGGCTCCGGAACCTCGTCGTCGCGTTGTCGACCTACCGCCTGCATACACGGAGGATTAATCACGGAAACAGGAAGAGCGATAAGAGCCTACTGACTGACAGATATGCGATACTACTAACATCGTCGTCACTTCGATGCCATGTTCGACTAGTAAGCGCTTCGAGGGTCTTTGTAGCGTAATCAATCACATACATCATTGTCGGCCGCCAGAGACACCACGGCAAGCTGTTCTGCCTGCGGGACAGCGACCTCTTCCCAGTCGAAGTCGTCGTCGCTGTCGGCTCCGATGTAGTTGGGCTTATGACAGATCATCTCGTGAAGTGAACCTGTTCTTAGCTGGGACTACTCACGTTATGGCGCTACCATGAGGGTGCACCCTCTTGCGCCTCGGACAATCATGACGAGCTCTGCTGCCGCTCATCAGTTATATTATCACTGGGAACACCCGTAGCCTACGATGTTGCTGCGCGTTCCCATAACACGGTCACAAAGGACTTTACAACATGAGATTCAGTAATGCGAGCCTGAGTTGCCCGCGCTTTGCGGCCGTAGAGAGAATACACAGATGGCATGGCGATGCCGCTTCTACGCGACACTGGCACGTTGGGGCGTACCAAGGTGACATAGAACCGAAGGTCGAGCTTGCGGAGGCGCGAGACTTCCATAGAGGCTGCACGGGATGTGAGCAGAATTGCCGTCCATTCGGACCTCCATCCATGTCGTGCGTTGTCGCAAAGGCTGTAGCCGAGGGCGAGGACCTCGAAACGGTGTTGTGTGGCAAGACAGGACCCACTGGGCCCATGACGGTGTATCAGCAAGTGTTTCCCAACTTTAAGCAACCGGCGTGCTACGCACCTATCATCATCGGAAACACGAGACCCACGAGAGACGATCCCAGACGATCCTGCACTCCAGCCGTTACATTGAAGAAGTCCCGTAGCCTCCAGGCATCCTGGCACACATCAGTACATGCAACGTTTCACGCTTGTACGGCATGCGTCCGCGCCAGCCAATCGAACAGCGACTCCTCGCGAAAAGACCCTGCGCTATTCCGGTCCGTCACAGCGAAGAAGAATCCTATAGAAGAGCGTGCAGCTTCAGCTTGCCACCCGTAATGGATGTGATAGCGGTGACAGGTGTCGATTATCTGGCCGCGCTCGTGGCAAGTGGAAGCTTTCCTTGTCGCCGCGTGTACCTGCATCTGTGTACACAATGTCTGATATTCTATCCACGGAATACTCTGCAACACGAGCTCCCTGTGGTTCGAGTGAAGCATTAGCGCGAACTAGTGCATGGACACCGAGATTTGAAATCTTACCAATATCTCGACCAATGTTACGTGGACCGCATCATAGTCTACTAGAACACATGAGCGAACTGTGTCTTCATACTGTTGAAACGATCTCCGAAATGCCATCCTTCGAATCGCTCTCCAGTTCATCCCCGCTTTGCGTCTTCTCCGGCTCCTCGGGGTCATGTATGCCGTCGATGCGACTTATCATACCCGAGTGATCGACTTCCTGGAAGGTCTTCGCTGCACCGGCCGCGGGGAAGATCTGATTGAGTGTCCAATATATGGAGGCCGATACGGCGAAGCCTGTGAAAAACGATAGGTCATAGATATGGATGGCTGCCTCTGAAACTGGTTGGCCAGCTATACAGCGACAGGCATGAGCATGAGGATAAAGCCAAGCTTGAGACGACGTACCGGCACCAGCGAATCCTACGACATTGATGACTATGCCTGAGATATACGCCACATATGCCCTGCATCGCTCAAGACCATCATGAGCGAATCAGAAGGTGGTACAAGACCTACCGTAGATTGATTCCATACGTATAACTGTACCAGCCACCTTTATCGGGGCGGTATAGGTCGCTGACGCGGTAGTGCCCCTTGTGTATGATGTAGTAATCTGTGACCTACAGCGCGAGCTGAGAAAGTCGCGCAATCAGTCGAGGTCGACGGTCGCTCACCATCACTCCTGCAATCGGACTAAGGAACACAGAGTACGCAGACACGAACGTGGTGTAGTTGCTACTCTTGAGAACGTTCCATGGGAGCATGCACAATCCAACTATCGCAGCGATGTAGCCTCCGCGACGGATGTTCTGCACACAGGGTCAGAGATGCTCAACACATAAGCTAGGCATCTTACGATGAAGCGCGGAAACAAGGCAGTGAGGTCACAGCCAGCACTGATTGAGTTCGCGGCAATATTTGTGCTGAAGTCGTACATGAGCACTGCACTATCCCATGTGATTCATCGATACTCACCCAAGCTAGAAATTCAATCGGGATGCAGATGACGAAGCATCAGGCTTGCACGCTCTGACACAGCCATGAAACGAACCTGTGCGATGACGAACGCTGCCGAGATGAACCATACCTGTATCGAAAGCATTGTCAAATACGACGAAGGACAGATGATGGATAGGACAAACATACCGCAAACCGAGTTGCATGCGACGGGCTATCGTCGAGAAACGTGCCGAGCAGAGTGATCGGAGACCAGATAGCCTCGCCGTATATAGTCTGTGACGACGAGCTGACGATGATCCCGAGAAAGCAGACAATGCCGAAGCCAAGGGGCATGGATATGAGCTGAGGCCACAGAGCATCCTGCGGCCGTCGTGCCCTCGACGCGAAGTCCGGGGCGTTCCTGAACGGATGCACATGAGTATCTCCGCACGGTTGAGGAGGGCGGTACGCATACGTTATGAGCGTAGAAATATTACTGATGCACGACATCGTTCTCGAGATCATCATCCACGCCAGAGTTGAGCCATGCAGTGTTCCCGGTTGCCGCACGATCGGTCCGACACCGTGCGCTTTGACGATGCACCATATGAAGAAGGTGACGATGGCAATCGGGACGATGATGGCCTTGACGGTGAAGAGATGCCGCACTTTGTGGAGGGGGAGCCAGATCGCCGGTAGGGAGATGAGCCAGAAGAGGAAGAAGCACATGAAGTCCCGCGTCGTCGTTCCAGAGGAAGCCGGCATCGAGTTCGCTGCGAGTCGTTGAGACAGGACGCGGACAAGATTGGTGATAGGATTGCGTACGGATGTTCTCGACGCTCGGCCATATCGCTCGCAACATGACGAGCACGCACGATCCACCCAGGCTCGCCTGCACGCCGTACGAAAGGCTCCAGGCGTGACGACTATCGGTGTCTATTCACTATTCTGAGGTACTGTAAGACTTACCACGCCATCGCCACCCGATTGAGGATGCACCAGAGGCTCCCCCAGATCCCGAAGCTAGCGCGAGAAACCACGGGGAAGGTGATATGGAAGATCGCTCCCGGGCGAGCATTGAGCACAACGAATGGTGCAGCCACGCCGAATCCCAACCAAACGCAGAGCCAAGCCTGCCACCAAGATAAACCAGCGTTGATCATAGAAGCGGCAATCTGCCATCTGGGCTTATAGTGAGTCGGGTCATGGCTTCGCGGGAGGATGCTACATACGTATTCATATTGAAACCGTCAGTAACCCAGCTGAGAGGATGGGGAACATCAGCAGTGCGCTGCGAGTTGAGACGACAGTCTTACAACGAGACATAATTCAACATGGCCCAAGTGCGTCGCTCGGGCGGGACAGGATAGAGATCCTCATTCTGTGAACGAGAAAGAGTGATCAGATGCACTGACAACTGAGAGTGTTGTAATCACCTTCAGGAACCCTTCGGAGTACGACAACTCCCCATCTGAGTCCACCTGCTTGACTTCCAACTTGCGAACGAGTCGCTGGAGGTACGCTGTTGCGCTCATGGCAGTCAGTTCGGCACAGAACTGCCTGCCGACTCATGCGACCCATGTCCCTCCTTTATGGCTATGCCTCGAATAGAAATCCCATTGCAGTACGCTGATGGGGGCGACAAGTCGTGTGCTGTCGTGTGAACCGCTAGATAAGTGAGCGCTCTGACATAGTCAGCGTCATGACGCTCGGGGTAGGACAGTAGAGACGTCCTGTCACTCGATTACGATCACCAGACAAATTTGACTCGGACACAGTCAAATGTTTTACTACCGAGCTGGCAGGAGGAAAGGAGAAGCGGAGACGGGAGGAGGAGGAGGAGGGACCATTTAGCCGCCGGCCGTGGCACACGGCACGCGCATCTCGACATCTTGACGGTGACACTGACAGCGGCGGCCTCAGATCACTAGCGGCCTATGTTCGTACAACATCGCGACTTGACCGCAACCCATACGCCTACTTAGCACATACCACATTGCCGCTACATCGTGTAGATGTGGCCCCCGCCCTGACCCTCTCGCCACAATTTGGATTCGGCTGGGCGGACAGTTCTGCTATGTAAAACCTGGTGAGAAAACCCGTCTCCTCCCAGGAACCAGTACCTATTCATATTCAGTGCCGGTCCTCCGGACTCATCTGACCGAACTCACAGAGCGCCAGGCCATCTCATGACGGCCTGTTGTCCCAAAGTTATCCTCGAGAAAATGACAAACGGGTTGATGGGCGAACCCATCTATCTTCCGTCCGGTGCAGTGGTTAGCAGGGGCACCGTTTTGCAGTGCAAGTAGCATCTCAGATGGTAGCTGTTCGGTGAGTCCCATAGCCTGTAACGATGATATAGTCGCCACGCGAGGTGGCTTTGATGGGCCCGCGTAGCTATGATTCTGTCTGGGGTTGCTCTTCGTAGGAGACCACCAAGATGGGGACAATGTCACACAGCTGGAAGACCGTGTGCGTGTGCGTGTGCTCCGCGAGCAGAGCCACTACGTCTTCATCTCCAATATTGCTCTCCGCGATGAAGCGTTCCGGCATGTGGCACCAGTGTATGCACCATAGCAGCCGACCGGTGAACACAGCGACGAGGAAGCGCCCCCGTGTTTTTTTGCAATTCTTTTACTGAACACTGTAGTGTGCGTCCCTGTTACATACTCTTCGTTCACGCGTCACCGACGGCGTCCGCCGGCTGAGTACCTCGATGGCGAGAGGGTGGTCGGACACCAGCAACTGTCATAAGGCTAACCTGTGGCATCAGTTCGTGATGCGGCGAGGTATACGCGACGCTCAGAGGGGCGCTGCGCTGTGATCGTGCCGCGAGGACAGTGTGGCGATCTGTTATTTGAGAGGGCTAACCGACGACGTTCGCAGTTCCTCGAGGCAGCCGGCAACATAATCTGTCGTGAGTGGTGCGGTGATATTGACCTCGACAGGGACCGGCAGCTCGGACAGAGCAAGGCGGAGATCTCCTACCCATGAAGCATCTTCCGAAAGGGCCATCGCCCAGGCCAAAGCCAAAGCCGCGAGGGGCAGCGCTGGCGCTGCACGAGGACGGTACACACGCTGTACGTAGTTGGACTTTTTCAAGCTGCGTCCCTGATGTCAGTACATCAGTGTCGAGTGCGACCCTGCAGCCCGCCGTGACGAGGCGCGGGTCCACATGCGACTGGCACCGACTCAGCCTTTCCTTCTGCGTGGTGTGAACATATCGAGCGATGCGGGAGATCGCCGACAGAGGGTGATCGCGCGATGCCAGCGTGCCTGTCTTGCGACGAATTCGAACGAGACTCTGGCACCTGTCCTGAGTGCATTTCCCTGAAATGCGGTGAGATCTTTATTGTTGAGCGCATCTCACCAGTTTGGCACACTTTGACTCTGCGTCCGAACGAGGAGGTATGTTACTCCGAACCATTGAGCCTAGTTCCTGAGGTGCTGAACCAGATCCACAGGTGACGGCAGTGAGACTAGCGTCAGAGTGGTGGCAACGGCGCGGTCAAAACACAACTACAACACAACTAATGACCGATCGTAACGGATACAAAAACCACAATATATCATGCAAACCTACCATGATCGTTGAACGCAGACCCGGAAGCATCGTCTGCGACCTCCGCATCGCAATTCCGTCTGAATATGTGACATTTTCCCTGATATTCATGACTGCAGTCCGTCAATCGCGTGATTGGCAGATTGATCGTTCGTCTCCACTACTTACAGGGCTACAGCACACGCGCAGTATCATACTCATCATAGCAATACGATAGCCTCTCACTCGGTAGTACCCGTCACGGATTCGAAGCCAGGGGTCCGGGGCCGACTCGGCGACACAGCCCTAGAAGTAGGTTTATAATGTTCAATGGAGTCAGCGTTACTGTGGCATTGCTGAACCGATTCCGCACCACAGGTCTTGTGCCACGCGCCTCCTGTCCTGCAAGACTCAGGTGGCAAGGTACACATTTCCGTTTGTACTGGTGTATGAGTACTGATAGTCGAAACAAGACATATATTGGAAATTTCTTAGTACCAGGTGCAGACACAACGGTGTCCCTTCGTTCCATGGCTGTTTACCAATGTGCTGATGAGACCAGTCCATTGTTATGGCAGACCCGTTGTCAGGCCTTTTGCCGACGGCTCCTAGTACTTTTTCCTCCTCCTCCTCCTCCTTTAGCAGCAGCTCCTCCTCCTCCTCCTCCCTCAACACTACATTTATATACCACACTTACGAGCCGGACACCTCGTTGACTTACTCGGACACCTCGTTGCAACGGTACGCTAGGTATACCTCCGATGCAGGCTGATGTGCTAAAACAGATTGCATGGACAGCCCATCATCGCTGGACTCGGAGCCGAGTCTAAGCACCACACTCACGAGTACCTCCGCGACACCTACACCAGCGGGTACCCCCGGGCCGGCAATATCTGCACCAGCGAGCACCCTCCCCTCTCGACCAGCTGATCCTAATCATGAAGTTGGGATAGCCGTCGGGGTCGCACTCGGAGGCTTTTGCTTGGTGATCCTTGGGTGTTTAGCGTGGTACTATCGCCGCAAAAAGCGGGCTCAGATGCGGCTCGAGGATAGTTCGATCCTAGGTAGTCTACCTGGGGCCCCCGGAGCCGTCGGTGAGCATGAATACAACCCTTCATTCATTGTATGCTGAATCATCTGACAACTTTCCAGACCCGTATACGAAGATCGAATTGCCGCACTCGGGTGCGATCACGGCCGCACTATCCCCTGCGCCGAGGGTCGTCGGCGGGGATGGCAAAGGGGACGATACTGGAGTCGAAGGCGTTGCGCCCACGCACGACTCGGAGAATCGTGGCACCGATCAGCGCCGTACAGCCCGAGACATCTATACGACCCATCCTCAACTCACAACTGTCATCTCGCTGTTCGAGACCATAGCAACCACGTCGAACACTCATAACGCGGGGCTGGCAACCTCTTCCCTGACCGACGTCGCTTCTCTGAGCCCGCCCGACACGCGGTCGTCCATCTCCCCGCCGCCCAGCTTCCGGACACAACCGAGCTCGGTGACACTCCAGACATCCTACAATCACCACGTCGATTCTGGCATCCGATTCTATCCCGGGGAGCCACAGCCTCGCCGCGTTGTCGACGTGCCTCCGGAGTACTCAGTCGACTAGTAGGCACAGCGACTTGGAGAAGTCCCTATCGACTGCAGCGACCACGCGTACAGTCTCAGCGCTATCTGCTTGCTTCGCACGCGCTCGATTTAGGCTCGGTCACTCACATTCGAGAGGAATAATCATCAGAATAAGTTCGCCGTGGGGCTGATGATGGCAGTTCATCATGACGGAGTGCGTTCCATGTAATATTGCAATAGAGTTACATCGCGTGTTGATCATAGGTCCGATATAGTACCCTTCACTGTATATGATGATGAGACTGCCGACCAGGAGCACACCTGACAGTTCACCGGTGCGTATCAGTAGTTCTTCCAGCTGGTGGCTGCGTAATCTGAACCCTACAGTGTTCACGTCAATCTCTGCATTGCAGGCGGGATCATGCATAACTGTTCAACGTTCAATCATGCCTCAAACATCGCGGCGCAACGACTTCATGGCAATATTGTGGCTTAGGCTATGCAAGTGATTATGTATCGGCTTACTATCGGCTGAGGCAAGTGGTCAGATTTAATCATACAATGCATCTTGCGCGTTCCGACCTAACTTGACATCCTTACGATCTCCGAATCCACTTCAGTGTCCGGCTCGCGGACTTCGTCTGCCTATCTCTGCCCAAGTGACGCATTAGGGTATGCAGTGGTCAACACGACGGAGCGGACGATCAAGCTCATCATGGAAACGTTTGACGTGCAGAGTCACATTAGGCAACGTCGCCTGCTTACGTTCATTCGGACACTGGCAGCCGCCGTCGGCTGCAACCAAACAGCCCGCCAACCAGCATGTTCATTCTGGGTTTCGCTTCCACCGCGAGACGAATTTTCCAGATCTTTTCAGGGAGACGTAGTCCGATTCGCCTGCCACTTGCTTTAATTCCACCGAGACTCGAGAGTGAGAGCCTGAGCCTGAGCAATGGTTTAAATGGCGAGTTCTCAACTTGAATGAGTTCATATAGGGTTTACGTGCACGTACCGTGTTGTATTCGACCTGTAGTGTCCGAGGCTTAGGCCACGGGCCATTAATGGGTGGCATTGAGTGGACTGCGCTATGAGCATGGCACTAGCCTGAGCGAAGTCGACCAGGGAGAGGCGGCAACTGCCGAGATCGGAATCGACGCAACCATGACGTCAGCACGTGTGGTTTGGCCGACTTCAACTGCCGGTGCTCAGCCTCGGCGATGCACGCACTCTTCCACCAACCTTCTAGTATGTCCACTGCCAGAAATCTGTTCAAGTTTACTTGCATGCTGAATACACTTCACTACAACCGGCCGGTGGCTCGGAGTTTCTGCCGGCGATGAGAGCAGTTGTGACGTCAGGTTCACTGGCAGTGCCCCACGCCCTTCGACCTCTTAAAGTCTGGCCTTCCAAGTCGTTTCGCAAATCTACTCCAGGTACTCCGGCGACTTCCAAGTTAACGACTGTCATCTCCAGTAATCTCGCGACCATGGCGATGGTGAGCCCCCGGTGTATGCTCCAAGTACGTAGAAGAAGCTAATGAGTCGACATGTAGGCTATTCAGATGTGAGTGACCATGTACAAGGTCGTGTTCAGTGAGGCTGAAAGAGGTTCCAAAGTGCGACTTTCCTACACCAATGGTACCCTTGACTTGCCTCTTGCTGAGGAGTTCGTGATGCATATTTCGACAGGTGGTATGGACAAAATTCCGTGCCGACCAAGACCTCGGATCCACTGCGAATCGGGATCCTCTCGTCCGCGATGATCAACGCGGCAGGCATTATCCGCCCGGCCCAGACCCACGGCGAGGTCGTGCTCTCCGCCATCGCCTCGCGCGACCTCAAGACTGCGCAATCGCAGGCGAAGAAGTACAACATCGCGCACGCGTTTGGGTCGTACGACGAGCTGCTCGACAGCCCGCTCGTTGACTTCGTCTACATCTCGCTCCCGAACGGGCAGCACGGCGAGTGGGCGATCAAAGCGCTCGAGAAGGGCAAGCACGTCCTCCTCGAGAAGGCCTTCACCGCGAACGAGGCGGAGGCACGGCGCGTCGTCGAGACTGCGCAGCGCACGGGCAAGGTCGTCATGGAGGCGTTCCACTGGCAGTGCCACCCCGCCGCGCACGCGTTCAAGGACGTCGTGTCAAAGGTGCGTCCGCCCTCCCTCTGCTCTCCCTTATGCTCACCGGCCCGCAGCACGGCAGGATCCTGCGGACTCACGCGATCATGACCTCGCCCGTCGGCTCGATCCCCGCGTCCGACATCCGCTGGCAGTTCGACCTCGCGGGCGGCGCGCTGATGGACATGACGTACGTCCTCTCCAGCACGCGCTTCGCGCTCGACGCGGGTGCGCCCGTGCGCGTCAACTCCGCACACGCACGGCCGTCGCCTTGGGATGCGCGTGTCGACGAGGCGATGGACGCGACGCTCGTGTACCGCAAGGGCTCCGCGGAGGGTGCGGAGGGCGAGTACGACGTCGAGGCGACGGTGTACGCGGACATGCGCCGCGCGAACGTCGCCGGCCTCGTCCCGCGCGTGTGGGAGCTCCCCACCATCGAGGTCGAGACGGAGCGCGCGGTCGTGACGCTGTACAACTTCATGATGCCCCACGTACGTCCCCCGCTCGTCCGAGGTGGTCCCGGCGCTGACGGCTATGGCACGGGCAGCTGTACCACTACATCGCGATAAAGGACAAGGCGACGGGCGAGACGCGCTACGAGAAGCACTACAAGTACTCCGGGAAGACGGGCGCGCACGGTGAGGAGTACTGGAGCACGTACCGCTGGCAGCTCGAGGTCTTCGTCGACAGGCTCCGCGGGCGCGAGCCTGCGCACTGGGTCACGAACCAGAGCTCTATCGACCAGGTGCGCATTTTTCTAGCCTGTGTTTCTGCGGACAATGGTGGACTGACGGCTGTGGCGACTGCAGATGAAGTCGATCGATATGGTGTATCAGGCGGCGGGGCTGCCTCTGCGGCCCGCGACGAGGGATGTGGTCAAGCAGTGATGATGTCGATTCTGAAAATAGAAAGTGACGTACATGTATGATTAGTTGTCTAGCTTCACTGCCGACGTGGTCGCGTTGACCGGGAGATCATCCTGTGAAAGCAGCACCGCGATTGCGCTGCACCGCCGTCTAGTGTGCGGCTGGGACTTCCGCAGTATGACTGGTGAGTCCGTGTGGTTGTAGAATCTCATGACGGCGGACTCTGTCTCGCGCTGATTGGTCTGTAGACATGCCGCGAACGTATGCTGGCTGCACAGCTGATACGCGCAAGCCGTCGACCTGGACGGCGGCGAGACGCGGGTAGGGAGTGCCTGATTGGTGGAGAGGAGCGATTGGGAAGGCTGGTAGATTACGAACAAACCCTGTACATACATCAAAGAATACAGCATCTTCGCACATGAACACGAGTGCGAGAACAAGCGAATACGGCGTGAACAGTGGCTGTACGCGACCCCGCCGTTTACTCCCATTTGCGGCCCCGACTCATTCGTACAGACGGCTACCTGTCGTCGTCGCGCGCCGCACACATCGCCTGGACATGCCACGCGTCCCTCTCCTCCGGCCCTTCCTGAACGATGCACTGTCAGCACTGGATCCGAGGCCATTACTTTCGCTGCTCACCTTAGCGTGTTTCCCAAACCACTGCCCTCTCCATGACCTCGCGGCACGCACTCCGGAGCGTCGATTTGCTCATCCACCTCACCGCCTGCCTTGCGCACTGATACTGCGACGTTCGCCCGCCTTACGTGCTTGTTGCAGTTCTGCAGAGTACGGATGGGCTGACCTGTGCAGACGACCGACTGCGCGCAACGTGCACGTGTTCCCTCTCCAGCGTCCGGCCGTGTCTCAGCCGCTTTCCACCATGCGCGGAGAACTAGGATGCACGTCCGCAGCACTTCGTCAGCGGCCTGCGTATTCCGAGCCCGCTGCGAGTGGATGCGCGTTGGTGACGTTACATCGCCTCGCACAGGAACAACGAGGTCACGTCGCAAGCGGTGACATACGAGGCCGTCTTCATCGCACGCTGTAGACGGCGCGGCAGCGTTCCGGATACCTAGTTGGCGAGAGCGAGTGAAGCGATGGCCAGCATGCATCTCGAGTGCATGAGACGATGGCGGAGCGGTGAGTATGTCGTGACCGACAAAATGAGAACACTATGGATTCAAAACGAATGAGCATGGGCCGGCGAAGTTGACTGGGGTACAGTTATCGTTCAGATGGAGACACTGAGCGGGGTTAAACTGGCGAGCGAGGCTGATTTAGAAGCACGACAGAGCGAATTGAGAGGAGGCAGTTGTTTGGGTGTTGCAGCAAGGATGGAGCATGATCACGACGTACCGGTGACCGTTGCCATATCTTGGCCAGTCAGTGGAGGTTTACCTGTCAATGTAGCATCATCAGAACGCGAGGGGCGGCGAGGCGCAGCGTGGCTGAACGTGCATACTCACCAAGTAAACGCGCTTCTCGCTCTGCGCGAGAACGACGATGCGGGCGATCAACTATTCGCAGCGATCATCAGGCTGCAATGGAACACGTTGGTGGGAAGGGGTGACACCTACGAGGAGAGCAGCATCAACGAAATGTACCAGAAGAGATCTCGTTACTCCAAACGCGGGCTCACCTGACAACAGCCGATTGAGTACCATAGTGATTACACATCACACTTCTGAATGAGCATTGGATCTGGGCGGAAACGCGACGGCGCCACCAGGTGAGAATTACTGTCGCTCCGACGAGCCAAGAACTGGGCTTACCTGTGTAGCGCCTCGCCACGCACTGCTCCCGTTTCGACATGGTTGTACGGCGACGTAACCATTCAGATACTCGTCCCGCACGTACACCAGGCGATGTATCTTTGAACCTCGCACGAGCGCGTCGCTGCATCTTGTCACAGTCGGTGGTCGTCAAGCCTGGCTACTTTAACCTCGGAAGAGCCTGACAAGACCAGTGGCCGTCGTTGCGCGGCACGCGTCGTTACCCCGGGACGGTGAGTTGATTCCTTGTAGTGGCGAAAGCGTCACAGACGTGGACGCATGACTTGTGGGATGGGCCGATTGACCCTCGCGAACAGAGGTCCTGCTTGTGTTTTGACGGCGATGTCTCGCGCCGCTGCGATGGACGACTGCCTGGCGGGATACATCGTCGAGCATGCGTGCGAGGCGCATCTCACTGCGTCCAGGCCCGTCCGGCTTGCGATGGCTCTGGCTGAACCCGGGCGGTGTCACATGCCAGGTGTCCGTACGCGCTGTATGTAGCTACGGAGGCGAGGCTGCGAATGCCGTGACGAGCGAGAGGCCGGGGATATGTAGTCCACCGGGTACATAAGCACTGTGAGCGAGTTGGCGCTGACTGCGACCACTCGCCACGTCGGATCAGCAATGGAAGTATCTTGCAGTGGTGGCCGGCACGGAGGGAGGCTCTACTGCCACTGCGCAATGCATCCAAGATTGAGATGCAGCAGGTGACTAAGTAGCCGTCTCACTCAAGGCCCGAGTGCTGTCTACAGCCCAAGAGTAGGTTTTTGGGAAGGAAGCATCTGGCTGGGGACTGGTTGGAGGGAGTGCACGGTGGCGACGTGTTCGGGTGAATCCGCGTCTGCCCATAAGTATTCGACCGGAACGGTGGGTTCTTGATACGCGACCATGGAATAATGGATGTGTGACGACAGTGCAGGGTCTGAGAACCGTGCAAGGGACGCGATGTTTCAGTCAACTCACATATCGTTCTTCGTCATACGTTCGGCACCAGGCCGTTGCACACAGTTGGTCGTGGGAACCTGGATGTGCGACGACCGTGGAGAGTACAACGTCAATGAGCGAGCAGTGCACGTAATCGTTAAACTCACCATTGGGAGGATCCGTGATGTGAACACGATGTAGTGACTGGGCCGGCTGGTCGTAGCCATGTTCAGAGCGGCGTCGTCATCGGGTTCCGTTGCGCCGAGGACCTAGAGCGATGTTGAGACGCGGACAATGATCGCCAATCAATCCAAGACCACTTACGGAGATGTTCAGCAGATCCCCTTGCCGACGCTCAATGAGTCTCGGCGGGTACCTAATTGTACGCCGGTCCTTGTCGCAAATACCCTGCTGGCAAAGACGTTGAGTCATAAAGGCGCGAGAGAGTGACCATCTCGACTCACCGGGCATATGGCCGGCCAGCTTGAGAGCGCGCTCTCACTGTACCGGTCCATGACAATGACGTAGGTTTCAACGAAAGGCGTTCTCTAGTCCGACTCACCGCTTAGCCAACGACGGCGCTCCAAGGCCGCACCTCGCTGCGTGCCGTATGATGAGATAGTCGTGCACCCGTATTCGGAACTTCGCCGCGGTGGCGATGTAGTACCTTCCTTGATCACTGTTCGAGAACGTAGTAGTCAGTCAAATGCGTACTGTATGCATAAGTGGGGCTGCTACTTACATTGTCCACGAGTGTCAGGTTGTCACGGAGCAGCTGCATGATACTAAGCACCTAATTTAGCACCAATCGCGCCGTTACATGAGATAACATACCTCAGTGAAGCATCATTTGTCAATGAGCTAGTAGAAGACCGAGAAGTTGAGACCATGTAAGAACACGGTTCGTCTACACGGTGTCAATATCAACAACATACAGTACAGCACTTACCAATTTGTAGACAGTATTGGTGTCATGCTCGACGATGTTGAGCACTAGACACCGCGTCGTCAAGCATTGCGTGACGTGTCACCAGTGTTGAAGAAAGAGGTTTTAGGCTTAGTAAGCCCAGTGGCAGTGAAGGACTAATGAGTGAGTGAACAGACCAGTCCCAAAGGGAAGATCCTATGCTGGCAGGCAGAGGAGAGGACGAAGGATCGTTATATTTACAGGGCAAACCAGCCCAGTATATATACACATTTGATACAGGTCACATGCTGTATCAGTGGTTCATCAGTAAGCACTAAGTCCGAGGTTTTGGGGATATGAGTAAGCTGGTAAGCAGCATGAGTAAGCCAAAACTCGGAGTTTGATGTGGAGAGATATATGAAACGTGATGGAACATCAGGAATAATATGAGACATGATGGAACATCAAAGAGTGATATAGTACGTGATGGGACATCAAGGAATGATATGGAACGTCATGGAACATCAAGGAATGTCGTGGAATATCATGGAATGATCCGGACTAAAGTCACATGACGTAATCTAGGCAAAGTCCATCAAAGAACGTATGTAATCTGACATCGCAGAACATAAGTCCATATCCGTACATAACTGATAAGATAAGAACACTGAAAACTCGGAAGTTCAACACTCCCACTTGTTCAAGATGTCGAGTATCTCATCATGCCAACCGAAGACCTGAATTTCTCGATTCCGCTGAAGGGAACATTCTTGGTCAAGGCATCAGCAAGTTGGTCTTCACTTGCGACAAAATAGATGTCCATCTCCCCACGTTCGTAGAACTCTCGAATGTAGTGATACCGGATTTCTATGTGCTTGGTGCGGCGATCCACGGCGGGGTTCACTGCAAGGAAAATGTTGCCTTGGTTGTCAAGACAAAGTGGAGTTGGATGAGACATGTTGTCTCCCAGTTCTTCTCCAAAATGACGCAGCCAAGCCATCTGACGACAGCAGTCGGAGCTGGCCTTATACTCTGCTTCGGTTGAAGACAAAGATACCGTTGGTTGGCGTCTTGACACCCAAGAAACGACACAATTGGCCATGAGGAAAACAAAGCCAGATGTAGAGTGCCTATCATCACGGTCTTCAGCCCAGTCTGAGTCTGAGTAGGCGATCAGACCAGAGTTTGAGCCTCCATCGTAGCAAAGTGCAAGTTCCTTTGTCCCTTGAAGATATCTCAGGACATAGTACGCAAACTTCATATGCTCTTTAGACGGATTTGAAGAAAACTTCGCCAGACGCGTGACCGCGAACGAGATGTCTGGGCGAGTACCAAGCATAGCATACATGATGCTGCCAATGATGCTCTGGTAACGGGTTCGGAAAATTTCAGATGCAGTGTCGGTGTTCTTCTCTAATACTGCTCCAGCGGGAAGAGGTGTCCTTGCAGACTTGCAGTTGGACATTTGGAACCTCTCCAAAACAGACTGAATATAGTCTTCCTGGTCAACGAAGATACGACGTGCAAGACGTTCTCGACGAATGTGTAGACCAAGGAAACGCTGGACAGCTCCCAGATCAGTCATCTGGTATTCCAAAGACAGTCTCTGCTTGATGTTGTCGATGAACAATTTCGAGTCGCCCATGAGGAGCAAGTCGTCGACATACAAAATGATTAAGCAGGTGTGTCCTTCAGATTCACGAGAGAAGACATAAATTCCGGCATCCGAATACGTCCGTTTAAACCCTAAGTCGAGGAGAGACTTGTGGATCTTAGCGTTCCATTGACGAGACGCTTGCTTCAAGCCATAAATGGCCTTCTTGAGCAGACAGACCCAGTTCTCCTTCCCAGGTACAGCCCATCCTTCGGGCTGTTCCATGTAGATTTCCTCGTCAAGGTCACCGTTAAGGAATGCCGTCTTGACATCCATAGACTCAATCTCCCAATCTTCAAGTGCTGCATGCGCCAATAGATAGCGTACGGATTCAAACCGTGCAACAGGAGAAAAAGTCTCGGTATAGTCTTGACCCCATACTTGGGTAAATCCCTTTGCAACAACACGCGCTTTGTAGCGACCATCGTGTTTAATCGCATAAACCCACCGGCACTTGATAACCTTTCGGTTTTTAGGCCGTGGAACTAGAACCCAAGTCTTGTTGTCCATAAGCGACTTGTATTCAGAACCTTCAGATGCATGCCATTTAGCCTTGTCTTGAGACTCCATAGCTTCCCTGTGACTCTGGGGAACGCCATGGTTTGCTTCTGCTAGCATCCGCACAAACATGAGAGTTTCAGCCTCAGATTGTTGACGGCCTTGAGCATCGGTACGACGATCAATATTCGCAGGTGGCTCGTCACCATAGGCATTGTCCTTGTTCCTCTTAGGATTTTGTCCAGCACCTTGACGACGTGGACGTTCGTACTGAGGTTGTGGAGGAGGTACAGGATCAGGTTGCGGTTGTGGAATGTCTCCCACTGGCTCTGGATGGTCTTCAGGTTCAGGTTCATGTTCCGGGATAGGAACGGGAATAGGTAAATCCTCAGAATCAGAATCCTCCGAGTTCGCATCCTCAGGAGGTTCATCAAACGGCTTATCCAGGGATTTCGGATTATTGCCTAAATCTTTACGTGCAGGAAATGTCTCTTCATCGAAGGTCACATCACGAGACACAACAATACTTCGAGTGGCCGGGTTCCAGAAACGATACCCTTTGGAACCTAACTCATAGCCAACAAAGATCATCTCGACAGCCTTCTTGTCGAGCTTCCCAGCTCTTTGTTCCTTCTGCACATGCACATATGCCTTGCACCCAAATACCCTAAAATACGAAATGTCCGGGACTGTGCTATCCCAGAGGGTAATGGGGCATTGCCAGTTAAGGCGTCGCATTGGTTGCCGATTATAAATGTGAACCGCAGCGTCAACAGCCAATTGCCAGAAACCATGGCTTAGTCCAGCATGATGAAGCATAGACATAGCCTTCTCGACAATGGTCCGATTCCAGCGCTCAGCTCTCCCGTTCTGTTGAGGAGAGTATGGCATCGTCTTCTGATGTTCAATGCCAAATTTGCGCAAATGTTCGGTAAATTCTGCAGAGGTATATTCTCCCCCTCGATCCGAGCGTACAGCTTTGATTTTCTCGTCAGTCTGGTTCTCAGCCCATGCCTTGAAATCATCGAACGCTTGGGTCGAATCATTCTTATGTTTGAGGAAATAGGCGCGGCCAAGACCGGAGTAGTCGTCGAGAAAGCTGATGAAGTAGCGCCATCCACCAATAGCGGTGGTACGCATAGGACCATCTTCGTCGGTATGAACAATTTCAAGAGGTTTTGAAGCTCTCTTGTCCGACGCGGGAAATGGAGCACGATGAGACTTGCCCCATTGACAACCTGCACAAGGAGACTTGTCCTTGTCACCGATAGAATCCACACCCTTGGTGTGCTTGGGTAGTTGACGGATAACTTCTTCAGATGAATGTCCGAAGCGTTGATGCCAAAGGCGAAAATTTGACTTGTCCGCAGACTTAGCCAATTGCGGTTTCATAATTTCCATGTGCAACATATAGAGATTGTTGAAGGGCGTGTGATGTGCCTCCATGATCTTGTTACCACGGATTCGGTCAGAACCATGCAAAATAGGTTGGTCAAAAATGACCATATGGCCTCCACCTTGAACAAGGGTGAAACCTGAACGTTCAATAACTCCAGTTGAAAATAGGCGACTAGACGCGGCAGGGATATATGCGACATTGGTGATAGTCGACACAATATGTTTCCCTTCAACATGCACAACGCCTTTGATAGTGCCTTCACCGTAAGCTGCAATCTTACTCTTGCCGGCTGTGCTAAAAATCATGGGCTCCTCGTAAGGAGTGTAATCCCAAAAATCAGCCATGTCATTGGTGATCGTCGTGGATGCACCAGAATCCATAATCCAATCAGTCGTTCTTCCTGACGCGGTGTTAGCCGCAGTATACCAAGAAGCAGTCATAGTATTCGCAGACGACGAGGAGGATTCTACAGTTACAACATTCGAAGAGTCCGACGCAGATGCAGTGTTAGAAGTACCAGAACTAGATTGACCATTTCCTCCGCTCTTTCCCTTTCCTTTGCCCTTGCCCTTGCCCTTGTTGTTCTTCCCCTTTCCGCCACCTTTATTCTGAGGGCGGAGATGCGGGTACTTGGTCCAACAATTCTCGCTACCATGGGCCCCACCGCAGTGATCGCAGGGGTCCTTGGATTTATGCTTGACCTGGGACGTCTTAGACGCAGACTGTCCCATACCGGACCGGCGAAGTGATTCCTCGGCGAGAATTTTGCTCTGGACCGAGTCGACCTTTAGATCTTTGAGGGTCTGCGTCGCCAAGAGCGCAGAGATCATCGACTGGTATGACTCTGGCAGCTTCGACAGAAGGAGAAGAGCCTGAGTCGAGTCACCGAGCGTAATTCCGCCACCACTAATCTCCTTAAGCCGGGTAACCAGCTTGTTGATCTGATCCTGCATTGGCTTGGAGTCAGACATTTCCGGAGATTTGATTAACGACTGGAAGAGAGACCAGACGTATGCCGTGTCGGGGGTGCCAAAAGCGGTTTTGAGCGAGTTCCACATGTCCTTCGCATCCTTGAGATCACCGGTGTCTTTCTCGAGCAGATGATGCATTGAGCGATCGGTTCTCATAAATAGAACACCCTGGGCACGGGCATTCTGAGTGGCAAAGTCCGCTGCGGGTGTGCCAGTTGCAGTAACGGCGGGCCAGGCTTGGATAAAAACCAAATAGCCGCGCATGGCGGCTGACCAATCAGCATATTGGGACGCTGAGGAAAGCTTGGGGACATTGTCAGGCTTGACGTCACCCATGGTTGCGGATAGGAGGATAAATTCGTCTTGTGAGACGGATGGTAGTTCTGGGGTAAAAACTTCGAAGGGTAATTCCTCGAAGAATGGAGATTGAGGTCTCGACTCAGGGAGCGGGACTAGGTGTTCAGGATATGGAGGTAACTCCGAAAATTCACTAGCAAATAGGAAATTCTCCTGCCAAGGAGCGACCGATATTCCAGTTGAAAATCCTTCTGGAACTGGACCTAGAGGTTGATCGTAGCGATGTGGACAACTAGCGTCGTCGCAGTTAATCCACTGATCTTCTTCGACGTCGAAATGATAATCGAAGTTCTCCTCGTAGTCGTAGAGATGATGATGGTCGGTGCAATCGTACGGTGGAATTACTCCGTTCGATGCTTCACTATTTGAGTCTCGGTCAAATGTCTCTTCTTGAGACGAAGCCACAGTGTGATGCTTAAATTCTAGGGACGAAGATATACAGAAAAAATGCGACTACAATCGCTTATCTACCCAGTACAAGTAGTTGTTCTTGTACAAGTCCCCTACGTCCTTGATAATGCGGCCGAAATTCTGGCTAAGATTTATGAAGGAAATCTTCGCAATCAGCTCGCAGACAGAACAGATGTCGTTCAATTCGACTGCAGACCACGTGGTTCCTTCCTCCTCGATATTCGTCAGCACCCAGTTGAAACGCCTGCCAAAATCGTCCAAGTTATCCAACAAGGGAAGACGGGCGTAGAGGCGGTTACGGTGGCGATAGAGGGGCTGAAGGCGCTTCTGGACGGCAAGGAGACGCTTGCACAGGATCTCGACTTTGTCAGCGGTTGACTTCTTGCGGAAGTCGGACAGGAAGATAGGCTTTAGAGCCGTAGGAACGATGGGAGTTTCTCCGCTAAGACGCTCAATGAGCGAAGCCTTGGTCTCGGCAGCAGCGGCGCTAGCGGCACGAGCAGCAGCGAGTTCGGCTCGGCGAGTCTCGGCGAGAGCTTCGGCAACGTCCGCTTTCTTCTGCAAATACAAGAGGTGCTGCTCCGGCGAGGTGCGGCAGGACTCCTTGGGAGGAATGGACGTGTCTACGCGGCCAGAGGCTTGGCGGCGGCGACGAGGGGTAGGAGCGAGGATGATGTCGATCTGGCGACGGACGGGTAGATGACCGTACAAATGCCGATGACGTACGGCGATGACGTTAGAGTCGTCTTCGTCAACGTTGTTTCTCTCACGACGAGACGGATGATAAATTTCGTAATTGCCTTTTCGGGCTGCCCTAGAGATGCGCTCAGACAAGGCCTTCGGCACTATGTCACGCAGCGACTTAAAAATAGTCCAACAAAGGACAAAAATTGCCAACTCACTCTTTCAAGAGTTGGGCTTTGGAGCGCGCAAAGAGGGGTGCAGGTGATTAAAGAATCAGAGCGCAGGGCTCATAACCTGTTGAAGAAAGAGGTTTTAGGCTTAGTAAGCCCAGTGGCAGTGAAGGACTAATGAGTGAGTGAACAGACCAGTCCCAAAGGGAAGATCCTATGCTGGCAGGCAGAGGAGAGGACGAAGGATCGTTATATTTACAGGGCAAACCAGCCCAGTATATATACACATTTGATACAGGTCACATGCTGTATCAGTGGTTCATCAGTAAGCACTAAGTCCGAGGTTTTGGGGATATGAGTAAGCTGGTAAGCAGCATGAGTAAGCCAAAACTCGGAGTTTGATGTGGAGAGATATATGAAACGTGATGGAACATCAGGAATAATATGAGACATGATGGAACATCAAAGAGTGATATAGTACGTGATGGGACATCAAGGAATGATATGGAACGTCATGGAACATCAAGGAATGTCGTGGAATATCATGGAATGATCCGGACTAAAGTCACATGACGTAATCTAGGCAAAGTCCATCAAAGAACGTATGTAATCTGACATCGCAGAACATAAGTCCATATCCGTACATAACTGATAAGATAAGAACACTGAAAACTCGGAAGTTCAACAACCAGGCAGTGGGACGAGACCATGATGTCGCCTGCCTCCCCCTCTCGCCTTTTGTACTCGAGGCGGAACGGGACCCGGGCCCAGTCTGCATCGGGTTCGCAGCCAGCTCACGGCCCGTGACCAATGCCGCGCTTGCTGCAGGGGCGTAGCTGATGGGGAGCGCGGTGGTCCGTCCTACGTGAAAGGCGGCATGTTCCGTCGAATGGAAACAGCCCATCGCGTAGTCCTCCTCGTCAAGCGAGTCACCAGGAGTCACCCTAGTCTTGCGAAGCGGCGGATGCACGAGCGCCGCCGCTCGATCACCCAGCGATCCGGCACCAGGGTCTTCGTTTCAGGGCAAGTGGCGTTTCCGCACACTGGGCTGAGCCTTGGGAACCGTTCCTACGCTTCGTTTCAGCGGCCCGTCTCGTCGTGCGAGTACAATCCAACCCAGGTGCCGCTGTGACTTCAAGGGCTCGTCATCGAGGGCTCGCTTGGGACTGCAAATTTGTGTCAGCCCAACGCGACCAGTTCGAGTACGTGAACCTCCACCCTCCCACTGTGCAGGGAGTTCTGCTCTGTGAATCCAAGATGGATTCCGACTGGTGTCGTCGCGCTCGGCGCAGCATTTGCTTGTGCAGGCACAATCATATCCGGCTTCCGTCTGGACTGTCCCATTGAACAGCCCGCGACAGCGTCGAGGCGGATTGGAACGCGGCCTCTGCTTGCTTGAGCCGATGACTGGTTGATGGGTCTACGGCAGTTGTTCCGTGGCTTGGCTAGTGCACCACCGTGGTGTTGCATCTTCCTGTATCGCCGAGACAGATGAGCGCAGGGCCAGGGCGGATGTTTGCACTGCCGTAACCGGAACTCACCAGATCTGTCTGTGCGGCATGCCATACGCGGCGGGCCGTACCCTTCGCCAATGACTGTGAGAGCCGACCCGAGCTAAGTATCATAGTTGAGTCTCAAATCGTAGTAACACGCAATGAGCAGATGCGTGCGGCGCTGCTCTCCACAGCCGCTGGCATGGCTCACGGATGAGCCTTGCATTCTCGACATCGCACAGGCATCAATGTCCCGGCGTAATTTTACTTACGTCCGGTCCGTATTCACCATGTATGAACTCGGAATCGAGCGCGTAACTGTGGGAGACGGAATATTGAGGGTCAGCTCCCCCTGAGGCAAAGGTGTCACTCGACTGCGAAGCCGCGCCGTCCCCATCTCCAGCGCCAGCGGTCTTCGTCGAGCCAACGATGTTCGTGGTGACCCTGGCCCTGGGTCCGCTTATAGGATGCGCCCGAGGGTTAGAGGTTCTGAGCATCACCGCTGATTGCAAGCTTCCCCTGTCGCCAAAATTGATCTGAGC
The DNA here is from genome assembly GCF_022264815.1 of Rhodofomes roseus. NCBI lineage: Eukaryota > Fungi > Basidiomycota > Agaricomycetes > Polyporales > Fomitopsidaceae > Rhodofomes > Rhodofomes roseus. The sequence continues at coordinate 165,238 of NW_025952993.1, read as the reverse complement.
ATAGTGACAGGATGTACTTCTGTACTGCCGAACTCACCGCTTCTGTGCTTGCGGCACGCTGAACACCGTTTCGCCGGCGGTGACCCTGCTATCAGGTGCAGGATGGTCTGTTGGTCGTGTCCGCCCGCGCATGATCACGATACCTGTTCCTGAGACGTTCGCTCCGCCAGCGAGAATGGTAGCATTAATTGCTGTCAATATTAGTATTTGTGCTGCTCGTAGGATAGCCTTCGTTCCCGATAGCTCGTTTTCCGACACTGTAATATCATCAACAATGCGTTACTCGCATACTCAGTGTATGGCGGCCAGACCTGGTATTTACTCGTGTGCCACGTGCACTTCTACGGACTGCCGCTGGTGCGTGAAGGTATGCCGTTGAGCTTATGGTCATTGGTGAGTTGAAACCCGCGGGGAGCAGACCTGCGTATCAGACAGCGACAGCATTACACGCCGTCGCGCAGCACAGATGCCATGCTCGCTGTTGCGGCAATGTCGGCTCGCGTGAGCAAAGAACACGGTTGGTAATACCGAAGCATTTTGACAGTGTCAGTATTACCCGAGCAAGTCCCACCCTTGCTCAAACCTTCCTGTGTCACCGAGACGAATGAGCATACAGTCAAAGCGGACATATTTACTGCCGAGACGCACCGGATCTGTGACCTGTCTCAGCAGCGCCGGGCCGTATGCTTCGCCTGCAAGCCTGTAATTCTACCCTGACCTGATCGTGTCTCTGTTGAACTAGGAAGGCGCCTACCGGGCTGCCGGGTTCAATCACAGGCCGGACCGGTTCTATGGGAAGCTCCGGGTCCGTGATGTCATCTATGATGTCATCTGTGTGTTATCACATGGCTACGCCACTTACCTTGTATGTCGTGGGAACGTACTATACAGTAGCTTAGATAAGCGGTCTCCTCATGTATATAAGGACCCCAGTAGCGTAGCTCAATCCCCAGTACCTTCAGTCGAAGTACTTGCGTGTGCATCAAGCATCAGCAACCTTGCAGGTAAGTTGTGAGGGCGCACCACTGCGTGGAGCTGCCTGCTCAACAGGTTATGAGCCCTGGTCACTGCCTGAGTACTGCGCCTCACTGGCTGCGTCTCAGTGTGCGCACCAGCTTACCTGTGGCTTCGCCTTAGTGGCTTGAAGCCAGGGGGGGACTATGCGCGTACATCGCTGCAGGTCTTAGCGCAACTCTGTTGCTGCTATCCCCAGCACATGCACCATAGCGGTGGTTGCGCCTCTAAGGCTGCACTTGTCATTGAGTAGAGGGCTGACGACATTGTTGTCAGTATTCCCCATTTACCGAGTTTATCACTTCAAACCCTCTACCAATGGCCTCCAACACCCTCTTCACCGCTGTCCCCATCCTTGATGGCTCCAACTACCGCGCCTGGGCTGAATCCATGTCAGCCTTCCTCATGGCGCAGGAGGTCTGGATCATTGTCAATTCGACCTGGCCACAGCCTACTCTGGACACAGAGAATCCCTCAGTCTACTACGAGTGGCTGCAGCGTGATCAGAAGGCACAGGGGTCGATTCGTCTTCGCCTGACGTCGTCCGTCAAGGCGGCTGTCAAGAACAAGACGACCAGCAAGGCCCTCTGGGACGAGCTGAAGGCGCTTTATGACAAGCAGACCCCCTCCGGTGTTTACAAGGAGTTTAGGACAGCGATCAATGCTCGGATCCCTCCGAACGAGCACCCAAACCCGACGTTCGCTAACATCGCAGCTGCGTTTGACAAGCTTGCGGGCGAAGGGATCGACATCCCCGCTCCACTGCGGGCGATGATAGCGCTCAATGCGCTGCCCTCCCGGTACGACACCGTCGTCACCACGATCCTCCAAGCCAAAGAGCTTACGGAGATGAAGATCGACTACGTCCGGGAGTCTGTCGTCATTGCCTACGAGCAAGGCGGCAAGCAGGCGTCATCTTCGCAGAGCGCAAAGAAGATCTCCGCCGTTAAGCGTAAGCACGGCGAACCAAACTTCAACCAGCAGCAGCAGCGCCAGGATGGCAGCAGCAGCGGCGGTGCGAAGGAAGGTCAAGGCAAGGGCAAAGGCAAGCAGCGCGGTAAACGCAGCGGCAAGCAAGTTAAGTCCCGCGCCAACCAAGGAGATCATACGGACCATGCGCATCTCGCCTCGCAGGCGTCGATAGCGGGTCCTACCACCTCCAAAGTCGTCGAGATAGCGCCTTCGGGCAGCAAGTCTCACACCGTCACCACCCGTCCCGCCAAAACCGGCCACAGCAAGAATGCTCACCGGTGGCTCAAGAGTGCCCTTGAGCTCGCCAAAGACATCGACGTCTCTGGCACCTCACAGCGTCTCACGACGTTGTCTGAGGTCGTTGACAATTCCGCTCGGATTGAGGAGTACCTCTCCGACTCGGAGTCAGAGTCTCGGGCGTCCAAACGCTCTCGTCATGGTTCTGAAGTAGGCCATGCGATCGACGCGATCATGGACGGGACGTACAACTCGTACGACGAGGACGAAGGTCCTACGACTCAGGATCCACTTGATTGGGGATCAGACGGTCAGTATGACATCGACGACGAGCTGGCTAACGCCGCCGGCTTAGGAGAGGACTTTGATGCTGGGTCAGTCCTTTCAGCTTCTATTCCCAAGCGACCTACTAACCCTGCGCTTCATACAGCCGCATGTAGTAGTAGACGCACTAGGTCTACTTTAAAGAGACGTAGTATTCGCAGTCATAGTCGCAGTGTAACGAATGAATATATCAGTAGTTCGTTGCACAAATCAGTTGGTTGTCGGCATTCGCGCGATTTCGCTGCGTGCACCAAATGTAAGGGAAAAGCTAAGGCTTGGCATGAACCAGAGCCGGTTGAGTCGTCAGACTCCTGGATGTTGGACTCTGGAGCATCATTACATTTTTCCAACAATTTAGATGATTTTGCTGAGATTGAGGACCTCAGTGAGCCAATCGTCTTGTCGACCGCAAACGGCTCTGCCGTATGCACAAAGCGTGGGACAGTCTTCTTGAACTTTGAGAATGACGATGGTAGTCATACGACAACCAGATTGTTTCCCGTTTATTACTTCCAAGGTCTTCATCAACGTCTCCTATCCATGGGAACGTTCCTCCGTGAAGGAATGACAGTGCGCGGTGGTGCGCAGCACGTCGACCTCTATGAACAAGGAGTGCGTGAACCACTATATGTGTTCAAGCCGCGGCACCCTGGTTCAACGATATTCGAAATACAGTCCTTGCCTTCACAGGACGCAATGAATATCCATCAGACAGTTTATTCTGTCGATTACCACACTATGCATCGCCGCCTAGGACATCCTTCTAAGGACGTACTACGGCAAGCACAGAAACACACCGAGGGTTTCCCACCTTCGATAGAGTTCCCTAGGGAGGATCCTATATGCCCAGGATGTGCGGAAGGGAAAATGCATAACAAAGCATTTCCGCCATCTACGTTGAGAGCGACAGAGCCCTTCGAGCTCATTCACTCTGATGTGAAGTCGTTTCCCATCGACTCCTACCATAAGTATAGGTACTACATCCTGTACTATGACGACTACGCTTCCAATGCATGGACAGTGAATCTGCGCAACAAGAGTGCTGCGATCACGGCCACGCGCCAATTCTTAGCCATGGCCAAAAACCAGTACGGCAAGAAGGTTAAGAAGTGGATGTCAGATGCTGGGGGAGAATACAAGTCTGAAGCGTTCGACAAAATGCTGAAAGACGAGGGTATCCAGATCCTGCAAAGTTCGCCGCACACTCCTCAGGAGAATGGCAGAGCGGAGCGACTCAACAGGACGATAATGGACAAAGCTGAGGCCATGCGCCATGAAGCATGTCTACCTGAATCCTGGTGGGAATTTGCGGTTGAGCACGCTGTTCATCTCTATAACAGGACACCTGTCCGACGTCTCAAATGGCGTACCCCCTATGAGATGTTAAATGGCGAGGCTCCCAGCATCAAGCACCTAAGAATATTTGGGTGTGGCGCATATGTATTCATACCGAAAGACGTGCGTCAGAATACACTATCTCGGAAATCTGAGTTAATGGTGTACCTCGGGGTTGCCCCTGGTGGGCATGGGGCGCGATTCATGCGCAGCCCTAATAATGTGCTTTACACCTCATCGAACGCTCTGTTTGATGAACTCATGTTCCCAAAATGCCCGGACATGAAACGGCGAGGCAACACTAGGTTGCAATCTGCACCTAGACCTGACCAAGCGGGTCGCCAACCCACTTCTCAGGAGAATTATGATGACGATGACAACGATCATCCCTCTCATCACCTTCCAAAGGGAGCGGACAATGAGCGTGACGATGCTCAGGAGCAGCCTAGGGCGCCCAGTCCAGTTCCGCCGCCTCAACCTCCGGAAGAGCCAGCGCGCGATGATGCGCCGCGGCGCTCATGGAGAGAGCGGAAGCCAGTAACCCGCCCAGGGAATGTCTATGGGGAGAAACGGACCCCCGTAGAAATATACAAAGAGATCGAAAAGAAGGGGCAATGGAGAAAGATTGTCGGAGAAGAGCCGGGTAGCTCCCGCTCTCAACCACAGTCAAGGCAGCAACCGGTTCCCGGACCTAGTTCTGCGCCTGATCCACAGCCAGACCAACCTTCTGGATCCTCCTCGGGCTCTGACGACGACGAAGTCGAAGAGTTACTCATGGCACAACTATGCCGGGAAGGGGGAGTAGGATTGGTTAACATGCTGCTTGCAAAAGCGCTACCACTAGTTGACCAAGATTCTCCGAAGTCCAGCGTACGCGAATGGACATTCTGTGATATCTCGAAGCTACCTAAAGAGGAGCAAGAGAAGTGGAAAGCTGCGTGTCGCGAAGAGTTAGAGGCTCTGCGCAAGCGTGGTGTTTATGAGTTGGTTGACCGTCCTAAGGGACGTAGGGTTACCAAAAACCGCTGGGTCTTCGACGTCAAAACTGACGGTCGAAAGAAGGCTAGACTAGTCGCAAAAGGCTACTCCCAGATTGAAGGCCTCGATTACGATCAGGTTTTCTCTCCAGTCGTTCGCTTTGAGACCGTGCGCCTTATACTCGCGCTAGCTGCGCTCGAGGGCATGCACATCTCCGGACTCGATGTCCGTAATGCGTACCTCTATGGTAAACTCGACGAGGAGATTTACATGGAGCAGCCTGAAGGCTTTAAAGTCAAAGGCCAAGAGCACAGAGTCCTCCGGCTATTGCGTGCTCTCTATGGACTCAAACAGGCAGGGTTAGCGTGGTGGCGCACCCTTAATGAGTCTCTCAAGGAACTCGGCTTTACACGCCTTGTATCCGACGCCGGAATTTTCATCTATAAGACGAAAGACGGACGTTTCGTCCTAGTCATAGTCTATGTGGATGATGCCCTATTTTGTGGCAAAGACAAGGCCCTTGTAGCCAAACTCAAGAACCGCTTCATGAAGAAGTGGGAGTGTCGCGACCTAGGCGACGTCAAGGAGTTCCTGCGTATGCGCATTACTCGGAAAGGCGACGAGATTCATCTCGACCAAACTGCCTACCTTGAGACTGTGCTGCAGCGCTGTGGCATGCAGAATGCAAAATCTGCGCCTACTCCACTCCCTGCGGGTTACAAACCTGAGCCGCACACTGGCCCGGTTGATCCTGCGCTTCGAAGCCGGTATCAGACCGTCATCGGCTCCTTGCTATATATCATGCTCGGAACTCGACCTGACATCTGCTTTGCCGTGACTAAACTTGCGCAACAAGCTGCGAATCCGTCACAGGACCACTTGGATAAAGCGCTATATATCTGCCGCTACCTCGTGGGTACCAAGTCCTATGCGCTTGTATACAGCGGCAAATCTGGACAAGGTGTCTCGGCATGCACAGACTCTGACTGGGCCAATGACCCAGAGATGAGACGGTCTCAGAGTGGCTACTTTATGAAGTTGGCGAACGGAGTGTTCAGTTGGCTGTCTCGACGGCAAAAGACGGTTGCACTGTCTTCAACTGAGGCTGAATACATGTCACTCAGTGACTGTAGCCGCCAAGTCGTCTGGGTTAAGATGCTCCTCAAGGAGATCGGTTACCTACTTGGCGCACTCCCTATCTGCTCGGATAACCAAGGAGCAATATTCATCGGCTCCAACCCTGTAACTGAGAGGCGGTCGAAGCACATCGACATACGCTACCATTACATCAGGGAACTGATTGAGGAGAAGCAAGTCGAGCTCTTCTACATCAGTACGGATGAAAATCCAGCAGACCTGTTCACCAAGAACTTAGGCCGTGTCAAATTCCTTAAGTTTAGAGGAATGCTCGGACTTAGATTCTATGAATCGTCCTAGAGCACCATTGGCAGCGTTATGCGCCTAGTACGCTTATGTGAGTCTACGACGCACTAAGCGAGGGGGAGTGTTGAACTAGGAAGGCGCCTACCGGGCTGCCGGGTTCAATCACAGGCCGGACCGGTTCTATGGGAAGCTCCGGGTCCGTGATGTCATCTATGATGTCATCTGTGTGTTATCACATGGCTACGCCACTTACCTTGTATGTCGTGGGAACGTACTATACAGTAGCTTAGATAAGCGGTCTCCTCATGTATATAAGGACCCCAGTAGCGTAGCTCAATCCCCAGTACCTTCAGTCGAAGTACTTGCGTGTGCATCAAGCATCAGCAACCTTGCAGGTAAGTTGTGAGGGCGCACCACTGCGTGGAGCTGCCTGCTCAACAGTCTCGAGCCGCAAGAACATGAGACGAGTAGATGAATATGACGCTGCCCGGCCACAGCGTCACTGTGCATCACACTCCGAACGTCGCGAGGCTGGCGGTGACCTCAATGGGACCCGAGTCGTTCTGTTCAGCAGGCCTCCCAATCGCGCGGGACAGTTAGCTGTGCTGCTGCTCCGCTGAGCCGCGCGCGTCAAGTATGTGTTCAGCATGCAATAGCTCGGAATTGACTGAGATCCCATGTGTGGTAGACTGTTCAACGGACAATGTCCCGCTGAAATCTGACACGAAGCCACGCCGGCCCCATCTCCCGTACAAGTCGTCTTCCTTGATACGAGCCGACAGTGTTTGACGCAGCGCTAGCCGCGAGCCTTCTCGCCGCACGAGACCACGGGATAAGCAGTCTCTGCCGTCCCGGGTGTGCGAATGACAAACGGCGGCGAGGCCAGATCGCGCGAACGACAAGCACAGCTGCTAGTATGCAGCGTCGGCGCATCAGCCAGGGTCATGCCCGGGCAGGTTGGACCCTTGCTCGAGATGCCCCTGAACCGCGTCTGACTACCTTCGCCTCGCTGTATGCGCCGTGGACACTCGCACACACCGACGCGGGACAAATGAGCGTTTAAAATGACACTCGGTCTGCCCGTCTACTCCCCAAGTCCATTCGTTTCCTGGCTATCGTCTCGTCATGGCTCGACACCTCGTTCTCGTGTGCCCAATCGATCCTGCTCTTCGTAAGCCCCGCTACTCGTCCTCGCTAGCAAAGCGGAGGGGCCTCTTGCGCTCCGTCCTCACCGAGGGACTGCGTAAGTACTGAACTGTTTGCCCTGCCACTCACTTGACTAACCATGGATTTCTAGGCGAAATAACCAAAAATCCTGCCGTGCGGATGCGCTACAACGAACACGACTTCTGGTCGAACGTCGTGCGCCGGCTCGGCTACAAGCTCGTCGGCTGGCCCGAGTCGATCCCGTTCACGAACCTCAGCAATCTCAAGGGTGGGCGGCGCCCGATCGAGGAGCTACTACACCTCTGGAACAACGGCACGCTCACCTTCGTTCCCATCAACTCGCCGGCCGAGATCGCGACGCTGAGGCCACGGACCGTTCGAAAGCGGGCAGCCCGCTGTGACCTCAAGAGCCACCGGAAGCACTTGACGGCCTCTGGCAAGCCGCGCTGTTGCCATCACCGAGGCGCAATCACGCCGCTGACGGTTGGCGAAGACATCGACCAGCAGCTGGACGCGGAGATCGAGGCGGGCTTGGAGGCGGGAGGCAGGCGGTTGGCGTGCGGCGAGTTGGCGGAGGACCCGATTGAGGATGCTTGAATGTAGATGCCGTTGCCGCTTAGATCACAATATCATTTGTCGAGGTTGCGGAAGGTCGAGGATGGCAGCAGAGCGGTGTCGCCGGTCGCGCTAGTGCACTTCAAGGCCATGGTCGCGTCGTAAGTCGTACCGGAGCGCTCATCGCAGCGGCGCCACTTGGGCGCCTGCACTTGCCCAATCCGGCCAGGTCAATGCTCCTCCTCCGCCGTCTGCGCTATCTCTACACTTTCTCTTACCCATCATCGTACATCGACTTGCCCTTCGAGTGTACGCCATGCAAGAGACCGATGTCTTGCTGTTGTAAGGTTTTCTGACATCAATCATCCGACTGTAAGTACTAGACTGATACATGGATGAAAGTGGCAAATATCTAGATTCGGTTCAGGTTGATATCAGGCTTTCTGACTGGAATGGTGCTCAAGACGGCTCATTGTCCCTGAAGTGCACAGGATATAGGTCCGATCAAGACCATTATGTAACAAAGTCTTGGCATACAGTGTGTAGAATATGTATACTCTGGAGACATGGTCTATATGGGACAGGCTATGCTCTGGACAGTATTGGCTGTCTGGAGTATAACCTGTCTTGTATAGGACAAGTCTCCGATGCTGGACAGCTACGGAATTGAGGAGACAGACCCAAGGAACGTGTTCAAGCGAGCAGATCTGAGATTAAGATGAGCCACAGAAACTAGCGACAGAAGCCTGAGATTTGTCAGAAACATCCTCGGAGTTTGGCAGACTCCGAGACATGATATATTGACTGAGTTTGAAATCTTTTAGTCAATCGGCAGATGAGTATCTTGAGCTGACGCCACACAAGTTCTGAGCAACAATCGCCCACTGGATAGCTCCTTTCTCATACACTGCTCACCAACGTCTCAGCAACCTCATTCCTCAGTGCACAGACAACTCATTCACGACCACCTCTATCTAGCTTGAAAACCGTCCAGAGCATGTTGTGTGGAGGTTGGACTGCCATAGTACGTGCATAGGTACACCGCTCTCCACGATTTGTAGCTTGCACATGCACTGACTTATGCAATGAAGCCTACCAGATCGGCTGAACAGCTTGTGGTCCGCCCCGGAAGCACTGTTTGATGTTCATGTCACGCCTGCACGGACTGCCTGAGACGGCCTGACACCACACGGCACACCTCTCGTACACTCCGAGTCGCTAGAGCACGGACAGCACACTTGTCAGTACAGTATCCACGTACTAGCGGCAGGTGATGCTCGTCATAGGCCACCGTCAACCTTCACGGCGTGAACACCTTGCCACTTCGACGTTCACGTCGTGCCTGCACCGACTGTCTGGGATGACCTGACACCACATGGCGCGCCTCTCGCTGCCCTCGCTACATTGTCTGGTATCGGCTCGCGAACTCGCAGATGCGGACGCCGGACACGCTTCGCGTTCTGGGAGCACGCGGTCAGGTGGCAATGTGCTTCGACTACCACCTTCGCTGTTGCGCACCCCAATTTCGTACATGCCCATGCCGCGGGCGAAGCATCGTGACCGGACGCGCTTCGCGTGCTGAAGACGGCTTGCCACCCATGCTGTTGCGGATCCCAGCCTCGGGACTACGCGTGGAGCTCAACGGACACGTGAAGGTGCCAGAGTCTCGCCTCAGTGCACCACCACTGGACTCGCAAAGATCAACGCCGGACGCGCGCTGCGCAAACGCACTCTGCGCGGTGGACACGTCGGCCGGGTTCGATACGCCGGCGGTCATGAATGCCATCGCGCATTCCTGCGTCTGTCTGGTATCCATTTGTGAAGGCCGAGCGTACTGTGGACGCACCTGACGTGCTGCGATGCGGAGGGCGGTCAGGCACGCCGAGCCTCACAGAGCTCAGCCGCAATCCGAGGTCACTCGTCCCCTGGCACGCAGCTCGGCGCAACAGTGCAGAGTCCGAGGGCAGACTCGAGGTATTGGTCTCTGCTGAGCTGCTGGAGAGAGAGGAGGCGAAGCCGGGATGCGTCGGTTGGTGCGCGTCGCTGTGGGTTCGCTCCGCGAACGGAAGTAGTCAGCAATAGTGCGACTTGGAGAATCGCGCCGTCTGCAGGCAGCTCCTCCCGGTACGACATCGGCTGGCCAGGAGTACAGTACCGGCGCGACAGCACTGTCGCGCGTCCCGGATTCGCCGCGCACTAGCCGCGCGCAAACATCGACACGGGCGGCGGCACCGCACGGTCGCGTCTCCGAGTCCGTGGAGGCGCATCGAAGTACGTGAGGCGGATGCACAGTACGCTCAGTGCTGGCCGCGGCGTGGGTTAGCGCACGGACATGGACGCTGTACGGATGCGTCTTGGGGCACAAAGGTTGCTCACGGACAGGCGTGACACGTGCGGCCCGTCGTGACGTGCGGACATGGCCGAGGGACGAGGACGGGAATGGGATCGTGCAAACGAGTGCGTTGGCGTCCGGCAGGCGGGCGAGCTCTCTGCAAAGGCGCAGCACGAGGACGGTGGGGACAACGTGTGCACATTGCAAACAGATGTGGGCGCACGAAGACAGCAAATATGCGACAGGACGAGGGAGGATGAGGCGGATGGGGCGAGGGCAGAATCTACGACTCAGTCTAAGGAGACCAGAAGACTCGGGGCGAGCGCGAGGCGAGAGCAGCGGAGGGTGTACCAGATGTGTTCGCGCGGACAGCACGAGGGCGGAGGACGAGTGCGGTAGTAGCTTGTGTACTGTACAGTAGGATGCGGGACGGACGTACCTTGCGTGCAGTTGCGGCAAGTCAAAGTCCGAGACGAACCGCAGTGCACGTGCCAGACTCTCTCGCGTGCCCCCGCGTCGCGGAAGTGCGAGTTCCTCTGTGTCGTGAGCATGAGCCCCTGTGAGTCCTATACGCCGTGAAACTGGGCCTATCTCTTGGATTTCGCTCGGACAGTCTGCGCACGCTGCACTTGCTGTGGGCCGTCGACGACGTCGTGGAGCCCGTTGGCGCCCATGACGCACGCCCCGCTTGCGATCGGGCGCTGACAGCAAGCATGTTCGCTCGCGTTCGAACGACCTCATCCACGCATTCGCGGGCTCCCTATGCTAGAGACACTCTGGTCGGTGGCTTGGAGCCTCTGCCCGCGATGAGAGCGGTCGTGACGTCAGGTTCACTGGCAGTGCCCCACGCCCTTCGACCTTAAAAAGTCTGGCCTTCCAAGTCGTTTCGCAAATCTACTCCAGGTACTCCGGCGACTTCCAAGTTAACGACTGTCATCTCCAGTAATCTCGCGACTATGGCGATGGTGAGCCCCCGGTGTATGCTCCAAGTACGTAGAAGAAGCTAATGAGTCGACATGTAGGCTATTCAGATGTGAGTGACCATGTACAAGGTCGTGTTCAGTGAGGCTGAAAGAGGTCCCAAAGTGCGACTTTCCTACACCAATGGTACCCTTGACTTGCCTCTTGCTGAGGAGTTCGTGATGCATATTTCGACAGGTGGTATGGACAAAATTCCGTGCCGACCAAGACCTCGGATCCACTGCGAATCGGGATCCTCTCGTCCGCGATGATCAACGCGGCAGGCATTATCCGCCCGGCCCAGACCCACGGCGAGGTCGTGCTCTCCGCCATCGCCTCGCGCGACCTCAAGACTGCGCAATCGCAGGCGAAGAAGTACAACATCGCGCACGCGTTTGGGTCGTACGACGAGCTGCTCGACAGCCCGCTCGTCGACTTCGTCTACATCTCGCTCCCGAACGGGCAGCACGGCGAGTGGGCGATCAAGGCGCTCGAGAAGGGCAAGCACGTCCTCCTCGAGAAGGCCTTCACCGCGAACGAGGCGGAGGCACGGCGCGTCGTCGAGACCGCGCAGCGCACGGGCAAGGTCGTCATGGAGGCGTTCCACTGGCAGTGCCACCCCGCCGCGCACGCGTTCAAGGACGTCGTGTCAAAGGTGCGTCCGCCCTCCCTCTGCTCTCCCTCATGCTCACCGGCCCGCAGCACGGCAAGATCCTGCGGACTCACGCGATCATGACTTCGCCCGTCGGCTCGATCCCCGCGTCCGACATCCGCTGGCAGTTCGACCTCGCGGGCGGCGCGCTGATGGACATGACGTACGTCCTTTCGAGCACGCGCTTCGCGCTCGACGCGGGTGCGCCCGTGCGCGTCAATTCCGCACATGCACGGCCGTCGCCTTGGGATGCGCGTGTCGACGAGGCGATGGACGCGACGCTCGTGTACCGCAAGGGCTCCGCAGAGGGCGCGGAGGGCGAGTACGACGTGGAGGCGACGGTGTACGCGGACATGCGCCGCGCGAACGTCGCCGGCCTCGTCCCGCGCGTGTGGGAACTCCCCACCATCGAGGTCGAGACGGAGCGCGCGGTCGTGACGCTGTACAACTTCATGATGCCCCACGTACGTCCCCCGCTCGTCCGAGGTGGTCCCGGCGCTGACGGCTATGGCACGGGCAGCTGTACCACTACATTGCGATAAAGGACAAGGCGACGGGCGAGACGCGCTACGAGAAGCACTACAAGTACTCCGGGAAGACGGGCGCGCACGGTGAGGAGTACTGGAGCACGTACCGCTGGCAGCTCGAGGTCTTCGTCGACAGGCTCCGCGGGCGCAAGCCTGCGCACTGGGTCACGAACCAGAGCTCTATCGACCAGGTGCGCATTTTTCTAGCCTGTGTTTCTGCGGACGATGGCGGACTGACGATTGTGGCGACTGTAGATGAAGTCGATCGATATGGTGTATCAGGCGGCGGGGCTGCCTCTGCGGCCCGCGACGAGGGATGTGGTCAAGCAGTGATGATGTCGATTCTGAAAATACAAAGTAACGTACATGTACGATTAGTTGTCAATAGTTACAGCTTCACTGCCTACGTGGTCGCGTTGACCGGGGCGAAGCCATCCTGTAAAAGCAGTAGACCTATAGCATACACTTGTAGTAGTGGATACCGCAGTAGCTGAGTACCTCGCGGCGCCGTTGATATCCAATGCATTCAGCGATGATTGACTCTCCTCTGCACCCTAAGCCTTCAATCCATTGTGTACGCCGGAGGTAGGTCGACAAGACTTCGCCGTGAGTCGAAGTCCGGGTTGAAGCGTAGACCAGAGTCGACGTGCCGGGTGAAAGACGTCCGGAAATCTAGTGAGCTTATGTCTGTCTGGAAGCTAGGCGGAGGGGAGACGGAGGCACGTCGTCCATGCGGAGCGGGAGCTCTCCCTACGCTGCGCAGCGGGCCCCGCGAATCGTCCACTTGGGTAGTGAGCACTGTGGCATCCGCGTCATAATCATCGACTTCGGTGTCATGATCCTCAGGAGCGACACTGACTCGGACGCCTTCGAGCTCCTCTTCTATATCGTTCTCCGTAACGGGAGACGGGGCCCGATTCGTATCCGCTAGTAGTGATCGAGCCTTGGTATACGGCACTGCGTGTACCCGTCAAATCAGGACCACGCGCAAAGCGAAAAGACTGTCACGCACCGATTCTGTACGGTACAAACACGCCCGAGTCATCCGCTGCATCTCCGAGCACTGCTCGTTTCCGTCTCCGGCGCCAGCACCACAGCGAGAATCCGAGGACTAGGATGCATAGACTTCCCAGTGCGAGTGCGGCTGCTATCCGGAGAGTGTTGCGATTTGGCGTGGCGGGCTTTGGTTCGATTGAGGTGCCTGACTGCGACGGTGCAAAAGTGGTGCGGGTACCGGTAGAGCTGGACGTCTGTCTTGACAGCGGCGAGGAGACGGTTGGTATAGTTACACTGCGGACGTGAAACCGTAATCATTATCAGCTCGTGGCGAGTAGATTTCTATATTACGTACCGTTGCAGCGAGGTGGCTGTTATCACCTCTCCAGACGCGGACACAGTCTCGGTAACGCTGGAGAAGACTTTTGCGGTACTATACACGGTATGACCGCTGAGGTAAGAATCGTACACCACGACGGATTCGTTGATTATTGTCTCGACACTGGCCGACTGGGCGCTGGAGGAAGCTTGAGAAGGCGCGGAGGGAACACGGGCGAAGGAGGTAGTGCTGGTAGCGGAGAGAGTACCAGCTGTGGAGGCAGTGCCGGTGATGGGACCAGCGTTGTCAACGTTGGTAGGAGACTTGGAAACACTGGTGGCTGAGGTAGTGCTGATGACAGAGGAAGCGCGGGATAGAGACTCTGCGGGTGTGTCGGCGGCGGAGAGGCGAGCTTGTTGCCCGGAGGCAGCAGCAGCAACCTCAGAGGAAGTCGCACAGGCTGGAGAGGACCGTGCTACTGGCGATTTGCGACGAGCCAGACAAATGGGTAGCAGCAACAATAGAGCTGCTACTGTGACTAAGAACGGAGTTCGTCGCAGGAGCTGCTGAGACAGCATTCGCCATTGCAATGTGCTCGTCCCGTTACCACAATGAGGCTGCCAGTGGACGGTCAGAATTTGAGGATCAAGGTACGCTGGTCGATGAAATACCTGCTGCAGACTACTATGTACCAAAGTGCGGGACAACGTGTGGCTTGTAGTAGACCACTGGCAGTCACATGCACGTGTGCAAGAATTCGGAGGCGTATCTTGCTGGCATGAGGGGCGGGCGGCGACCACAGAGGACAACGACAAAAGATAGTTGAAGCCGCAAGAGGTCAATGGCGCGACTTTAATCTCTGATCAACACCGGTGAGCTCAGCTTGTTGTCATCATACAGCGTCTCAGCCGTCGCATGGTGGTCGCAGTATACCAGTGGCCTGCGTATGGGAACAGTGGGCACGCGAAGATAATATCCCTCCACGGTGTGCTTCCATTCCAGATGCAAGTGGCCGTTGCATTTTTTCTCTTTCATGTGGCCTGCCAAGGCCGAAAACACAAGACTCACGGTGGAGCTCCGGATGATGACTCTTGAGGACACTAATAATCTGCCAGTCGCGCAATGGAAGACTATTCACTTGGGAACAAGGAGGTGGATGAGTGCTGACTGTGCCGGAGTACAGTTCAAGAGGGACTTACCGGTACTGGCGCAATTCACATAACGCAATGACAGTGCACCTTCATTGGTGCTTGCCGGAGGTAAGTGTCCGCCTCGGTCAGATCCTACATGTGTCCTGCCAATACCGCCTGAGGGACGCATGCTGGGATCGTCGAAGCGTCGATAAGAGTGGCAAAGTGGTGTCCTCTGCTGCGATTAATGCCGCAAAATGAAGTGAAACGGTGTCCTAGTCTTCCATTCATCTCCGAGGCAGGCTCGTCGCGCGATAGCACTCGATTCGTGTACCATATTACCACGGATAACTGTTGTCAATAGTGATCACTGCCTCGACGTAACGCCAAAGGATATGCCAAGTTGTATATGCAATCATCGACATACTACTTACTGTATGAAGTTTGCGGGTACGTCGTCGGTAGCAGTGAACACGATTATTCCGGCCGCCGCCGCAGTCATGCTGCGACTGCCAGTGAGTGGAGGTTTGTACCAAGGAAATACAGGATTTCTACGGATATGTCGATTTCGGTTCGGATTGTGGAGGAGGCTAGCGCAGACGGGCAGTGCAATGAATCTCTGGTACATTCCTGTTCAGTTCCTGTTGAAACTGTGACGTTGCCAAAGGAAGGCCTGCGACCAGCGGACCGGGATCACAGGCATAGGCAGGGTGGCTGAGATCTGATATCGCTGCCCGATACGATGAGGGCTTGTCCACGTGATTCACTGTCCGGTCGCGTCCTTGAATTTGAATTTGAAAGGCCTTGAGTCAAAGCTTCACTAATGGCTTCACTCCTTGAAGTCTTTCGACGAGGAGACTTCCATCATACATTTCACTCCGCTGGAGCGATGCTCAATCCTCCGCATGATGACCTTCCTGGTCGGTTCTCAACGGCTAAGAAAGTGAAGGTGAGGGACCAAGGCTGGTCACGGCTCTTAGGGCCTAGATCAGGGGCCGCCCAAGTTCCACAGTGACACAGGACGGTGACTGGACCCCCGCGAATAGTGAGTATGCTTGAGTTATGCCTCTTATCATAACGTGAGCTTGGTGAGCTTGTGCTGTGCTTTAGGTTGTGGACGAGGACTGTGGAACATCCATCTCGCGTCCATCTCGACCCTACACAAAGGCGGCAGCAGCGTCACGTCATAACTGCCCATCTCTCCATGCCTCGCATATGAACGCACTTCGCTTCCATTTTCAGCTGTTCCTGAGGTATATTTCGTTGCCTCATTGATCACTACGTCGCTGGTAAGTAAGCCTTGCTGACAGAATATACGCGTGGATCGTCTTGAGCTGACCAGCCCAAAACAGGTACTACAAGCCGCGCATTGTAGGATTTGTCTCCGCTTCTACAGTTCCTAGATGCGTTCAGAGACGTTTGACATACCGTGGAAACCGTTTACTGCGCACTGAGCGTGCTTCTCCACTCCACTGAGTCTTCTTTCTCCGATGAAGATAGACTTTCACCTATCCCGTTGGCTGGAACATAGGTACACTGACATCGCGGGAGCAGGGGTGCCCTCACCCTCCGTCCACGCTCTCCCGCATCCGCTTCTCCTCCTCCTGCCGGCTCGGCAGTGATGCAAACACCTAATCATGTCCGAGTCGAAATCCTTTAACGCGAGTTTTATAAGATCATGTCGCACGAAGCGCCGGTACACGAGAAGTAATCTGGTGAGTTTCCAATTGCCTCCGCATCTTAGGCGTCACTGATGAACTGGGATGAGCCTCTCTTTCCCTCAGAATCTACGTGCATCCGCGATTCATAGGACACGAATTCACGTCAGACATCAATAGTTCCTAGGCCTGCGTGCTTGTGCCATGAGGGTGATCGTCATCGAGCGAGGCCTTGACGGGATGCTACGCCGAGCGTCACAACGCCAACACGTCAAAGCGCTCACTTATCTGGCGGTTCACGCGACTCATCAACTCCAACAGCGTACTTCTATCTTGTTCAGCCAGGGAATAGCATTGGGGAATGGAAGAGTGCAATGGGAACCCTATTCGACAACCATAAAGGTAGGCACTCGAGTCGCATGTCGGCAGGCAGTCCTGTACCGCACTGACTACCATGAGCGCAACGGCGTACCTCAAGCGACTTGTTCGCAAGCTGGAAGTCAAGCAAGTTGAGTCAGACGGAGAGTTGTCGTATTCCGAAGGGTTTTTGAAGGTGATTACAATACCCCCAGTTGTGAATGCATCTGACGCTCCTTCTCGATCACAGAATGAGGATCTCTATCCTGTCCCGCCCGAGCGACGAACTTGGGCCATGTTGAACTATGTTTCATTGTAAGCCTGCCTTCTCTGCTCGCGATACATTGCTTAATCTTTGTATTCAGCTGGGTCACTGACGGTTTCAATATGAATACGTATGTAGCGTAACCCGAAGCCGTGACCCAACTCACCATAAGCCCAGATGGGAGATTGCTGCTTCCATGATCGACTCCGGTCTATCTTGGTGGCAGGCCTGGCTTTGCGTTTGGTTGGGATTCGGCGTGGCTGCACCATTTGTTGTGCTCAACGCTCGTCCGGGGGCGATCTTCCATATCACCTTCCCCGTGGTTTCTCGCGCTAGCTTCGGTATCTGGGGGAGCCTCTGGTGCGTCTTCAACCGAGCGGCGATGGCGTGGTGAGTTTTCCAACACATCACACTCGCGGATAGGCACTGACGACTGTCATGCCTGCAGCATTTGGTATGGCGTACAGGCAAGCCTGGGTGGATCGTGCGTGCTCGTCATGTTGCGAGCGATTTGGCCGAGCATCGAAAACATCCGTACGCAATCCTATCACCATTCTTGTCCGCGTCCTGTCTCAACGACTCGCAGCGAATTCGATGCCGGCCTCGTCTGGCACGAACACGCGGGACTTCATGTGTTTCTTCCTCTTCTGGCTCATCTCCCTGCCGGCGATCTGGCTGCCCCTCCACAAAGTCCGGCATCTCTTCACCGTCAAGGCCATCATCGTCCCGATTGCTGCCGTTACCTTCTTCATATGGTGTATCGTCAAGGCGCATGGCGTCGGCCCGATCGTGCGGCAGCCGGGAACACTGCACGGCTCGACTCTGGCGTGGACGATGATCTCGAGCATGATGTCGTGCATTAGTAATATGTCGACGCTCATAACGTATGCATGGTCCCCCGCTTTCTCAGTTATATGGGAAGATGCTCATGTGTATCTATTCAGGAATGCCCCGGATTTTGCGTCGAGGGCACGAAGGCCGCGGGATGCTTTGTGGCCCCAGCTCATATCCATTCCCATCGGCTTTGGTATTGTCTGTTTCCTCGGCCTCATCGTCAGCTCGTCGTCTCAGACGATATACGGTGAAGCCATCTGGTCGCCAGTGACTTTACTTGGAATGTTCCTCGATAATGATCCGTCACATGCAACTCGGTTTGCGGTACGTTGTGTTCGCCGCCTGCCCTCCGCGTCGTCTAACAATGACTTCGGTATAGGTATGGTTCATCTCCGCTGCGTTCATTATCGCACAGGTTCGGGTTGTCATCGTGTCGGAGTGTACAAGCCTGATGCTTCTTATCTGTATTCCGATCCATCTTTTAGCTTGGGTGAGTGTCGATGAATTCTATGAGCCACATTACAGTGCTCATGTAAGAATTCAGCACAAACATCGCCGCGAACTCGATTAGCGCTGGCTGTGATTTGACCGCCCTGTTTCCGCGCTTCATCGTAAGTAGCTTACCTTTTGCGTTGACCATAACTTCTGAACCTGTGTGCAGAATATCCGTCGCGGAGGCTACATCGCTGCGATAGTCGGATTGTGCATGCTCCCATGGAACCTTCTGAAGAGTAGCAGCAACTTCACCACGTATCTTTCCGCGTACTCCGTGTTCCTGAGCTCAATCGCAGGAGTGATGGTGAGTACTGGTCTTCTTTCGCGCGTTGTGCGGCTTTCTCAACTCGCGCTTAGGTCACAGATTACTACCTTATACATAAGGGGCACTACCGTATCAACGACCTCTACCGCACCGATAAAGGTGGCTGGTACAGTTACACGTATGGGATCAACCTACGGTGAGCATCGGACAACCTCTCGATCTGCTCCTTGTGGTGCTGACTTCACCGCACAGAGCATACGCTGCGTATGTCTCGGGCATAGTCATCAATGTCGTAGGTTTTGCTGGCGCCAGTACGTTGTCTTGAGCTTCGCTCTGTCTTCATACTCACGCTGTCATTCTGCAGCTGGCCGACCAGTGCCGAAGGCCGCCATCCATATCTATGACCTATCGTTCTTCACCGGTTTCGCTGTATCGGCGACTATCTATTGGGTACTCAATCGAATCTTCCCCGCGGCCGGTGCGGCGAAGACATTCCAGGAAGTCGACCATTCGGGTATGATAGCCCGCATCGAGGGCATACACGAGCCCGAGGAGCCGGAGAAGACGCAAAGTGCGGATGAAACGGAGAGCGATTCGAAGGATGGCATCTCGGAGATCGTTCTAGCAGTCTGAAGACACATTCGCTTAGAAGAGTCCACGTAACCTTGGCCGAGTACTGTGAGATTCCAATCATGAGTGTCAATGTACAAGTTCCTGCTAATGCTTCACTCGAACTACAGAGAGCCCGTGTTACAGAGTATTCCGTGAATAGAATGGCAGTCATTGCGGACACAGATGCAGGCGCATGCGGCGACAAGGAAACTTCTTCCACTTGCCACGAGCATCATGAACATGGGATACGAAGTACGTCCTCGAGCCGCTACGTGGATACACGGCTCTGGTGCTCGCGTACAACTTGAAGGTAGGCTACGCCGGGCTCTATTTAGAACTTCTGTTGCCGTTTGTATACACTGACTCAGGTCAAGCTCACGGTAAACAGGGCGTCGCGTCTCACTCACTCCCTCCCAGGACTTTGCGGCAAATACCCCGCGAAGTGATAGAACAGATCATTGCCGATCTGTGAGGCTACTGTGGAACCCTGCTGAACTGCGCCTTGACCCACAGCTCATGGTATCCACGAGCCAGAACAGTCATGTATACGGCGATCTACCTACGGGACCGTACAGCACATGACGTTTCTCGGAGACTCCAATTCAACGTTGAGACGCAAGTTCTACTCTGGCGCACGGAGGAACTGGAGTTCGATGAATGGGTGCGCCGACCTTATGTGGATGAGGCGCTGGTGACGCTCGCAGGCGTTGCTCTTCCGCCCCTCCGCTCGTCGGTACTGGGCAGAAATGTTGCTGCAGTGGCCTGCATCCCTCTCAACATGTCCGGGTTGTTGTCCAGGAGGTTGTAGCCGCCAAGCTTCAAGACTCTAGTCTTGACTCGATGTGCGTTACGCACCCTCCACGACTTCATTCGCTTCGTTTCCGCGTTTCTACAGCTAGTGACTACTGGTACGTGTCAGCGAACGTGATATTGGTATACCAAACTGACCTACTCCGGATACTCGCAGGGTGAAGCAAGTCTAAAGGCGACGAGGACGTGAGGCTTGGGATGAGTCAGCGTCAGAGGGGGTTACACCAGTGTCACGATGCAATTGACAGCGGCACACATCTTCCTTTGTCGCGCTGTTTTGATTTCTGGAGAGCTGCCTTGCAGTACGAGCGCTGCATCACCCTGCCTGGCACCGTGACGGTGGATCGGCGCGCAGCACGTCTCAACCCTGTTACAGATCGACAATCAAGTCGTCAGCTCAGATACTTACTGCAACGTGAACAGCCGAGTTTTATTGAAGTTGATGGGTAGCTGAACGCATGTTAGAGTGTACCTGTTCAAGAAGTCGACTGCCAACCAGTGAGAGCCTAGAGGACATGGGTCGCAGAACGGTCGACGACATACGCGATCACGTGCACGTGTGCGCCAGCGCATCGACTCCGAACTCGAACTTTCTTTCACAGCGAAACTCGTCAACTCTGGACTCCACCCGTACATCGAGTAAGTATGTAGCGTTTGCATCGACTCCAACTACAGTAACGTTTGGTCTTATTCTCCCTCACTAGACAGCAGCGTTGCCTTGACAATGAGTTCGTCGTCGTCTGGTGCAGACACAAAAACCTCACAATCCAGCCGGAAACGACCTCGCACAGAGCCTGACTCTGTCGATGATGCGAACGAATCGTTCCGCCGCGACGAAACGTACTGGTATGACGATGGCAACATTATTTTCGTCGCGCAGAACGTCGGCTTCCGCGTCTACAAGGGCATACTCGCAGCCAAGTGTGAAGTCTTCCGCAATATGTTCAGTCTACCTCAGCCTGCCCAAGACTCAGGACCGGGCGGGTCGCGTGACACCGTCTTGTATGGTTGCCCGGTCGTCCACGTCACCGATACGGCGGGCGAGTTTCGCATGCTACTCGACAGCCTGCTCAACGGCATGGAGTAAGTGCAATTAAGTATTCAGGTTGCTATGTACTGATGCCGTGGTTTCTTGCCACCGCGTCCTCAGGATTATACGAGGCGGAGGATGCCGCTTCGACGATGTTGCAAACGCCGTCCGAGTCGCACACAAGTATGATGTCAGGCAGCTTTACGCGGACTCTATGAAGAGATTGCAAGAATGCTACCCAACTAAGCTCAATGATTGGGACGACCTCGGAAGCTTCTCGCCACTGCGGTTTGGTTCCACGGACGACGAGGACGAGGTGGACGCCCGTGGGACGCAAGCAATCGTCGCTGTCACATTGGCGCGCCTTACCGAGACACATTCGCTGCTGCCAGCAGCGCTGTACGAGTGCTGCCAGCTAGACAGCAGAGTGTTAATCAAGGGTCGCATCCGCCCAGATGGGACGGCGATTACCTTGAGCCCGGAGGACCTCGCGCAGTGCATTGACGCGAAGGCAAATCTTTGCTCTCGTGTTTCGGAGGTTGACTATCAGCTTTTTGATATCACTCCCTCCGCAGCGTCCGCAGCGTCCCATCCCAGATGTGACGACATATTTAAACAAGTATGTGACCGAGCTTTCGTCGAGGTCAACGGGGCCCGTGGCAGATGTGATGTGTTGCGGCGACGGAAATCTATGATTACTCAGCTAGTCCACGACATGGGGCTCTGCAGATTGTGTCTTATGCTCCTCCGCGGAAGAAGTGCTCGTTTGCGCGGGGAGTCCTGGGGGCTGCTGCCAAAACTAGTTGGAGTAGATGACTTGCCGAACTGGGGTGAGGGCCATTGAGAAAAGTCGTGTAAAGGTTAGTCTCACCGTAGTCACTGCTGCTCTGTATCTCTCACAAGTTGGGCTTTATTCAGGATGCTGTAACTAGAGATGAGTGACTGTGGCGTGCGTGGCTTAGGCCGCTAGGTGGAAACGCGCCGGAAATACTAGTCAATGATTCTATGCGGTCTTTGCGATATCGTTATACCCTCACCAACAGCTTCGATGCTTATGTATCATTGGTACAGAGATGGTTATGATAAGGTCACCTGAATACGCTGTCCGCCGCATGCAGTCAGTAATCGACCTGGACGCAGCCAAGACGCGGCAAATGCGATGGACATTGGGCGAACGCGCGCTGCACTTGTATGGCACGTGACCGCGTGTTCATGGCGACCTCGCGCGACGGGTGCGATGTCTTGCTTGCAGCTTGTCTCCAGCCTCTGTTGCTGCCGCCCACTCCCTGGTCAGAACTCGAATCCAGTCCTCATAATTTTTGTCCTTCCTTTTACACACCCTCCTTCAGGTCGCCTCAAAAGATCCCATCTCCGTATCGGCTCCACTGGCTTTGGACTGCACTATCTATTCCGGTATCTCTGACGGATTTCATCCTCGACCATCATGTTCTCGTTCGCGGCTGCGGCTCTCCTCGTCTTCGTGGCCTGTCTAACAACGGCTTCAGCGAGTATCTACGTGAGCGAACATGTCATATAGCGCTCGGGGCATACTGCCAACGACTCAGTTCTATGCTACCTAGGTCAACAACCCTACATCGACCGCAGTATGCTACGGCGGGCAGCCATGCACTGTGACGTGGTTGGACGACGGTCAGACACCGCTGTTGAGCGAGATTGGGGCATGTTATGTGGGATTGTACAACGGCAACAGGGTACGTGCTCTTTCCTCTGCACTCGGATCAGGGAGAACTCTCTGTTCGAAATGCGACCGTGTATGTCAATGCTACGCCCTGGGGGAATGCCGTTGGGCCTTCGTCTCCGTTGGTCTGGACTGAAAGGACGAAGGAAACGCTGCGGATGTGCGGATGCACTGCCATCTCTGATGGTTGTACGCAGCGGCGATGGACGGCGCGGTGACCGATGAGCTTCCCATCGCATAACTGCACGGTTCCATGATAGATCTCGGATGGCCCATCGTGCTGAGAACGGCCTAACGTGTGCGCAGAAACGTTCTCTAAAGCACCCCAGAACCCTGTGATGTATGCCGTGTTCCAACTTCCCCTGTACTGTGATGTTAGGTACAAACGCGGTCTCCGAATGGTCGAATCGCGGCTCTGTTCGGTTAGTGGTGGATATGAACCTGCCGGCGTCATGGCGCGATGTTATCATCCTTCAGACAAGGCTCTATAGATATGGATATAGCTGCCCTAGGCACGTTAAAGTGCCAACCCGAGCGTTCGAACTTTCCGTGATGCTCTCACAATAACCGCATCTGTACTCATATTGTACGACTTTCTAGGACCTCATTCAGCAAATAGACCCCGTGAATGTCGCTAGCCAGCACTCGTTCACGTTCACAGTGAGTGACACCCGATACCTCTACTTGCGCGACGATTGATTGAGCTACGCATACACAGCCTGATGCCACTGCTGGGCCTGACTCTAGCAGCTAGTACGTCATAATCGTCCCTTATGAGCGTGACGCGGACTGGACTCAAATGTGCTTGCATAGCTATGTCAACTTCACGTCAGTAGAGCTCATGGTCAATTCCACATCACACTATGCCCAATACTCGGCAGACTTCACGTAGGCCTACTTATCATTGTGCCTTTCGCCTATCTAACCACCGTCTTCTGTAGCCTCGCGAACATGAGTGGAGACCTCGCATCGCCCGTTGCAAGCGATACCGCTGCCATCGCGGTGCCCTCGAGCATCCTCAGCCTGTCATCCAATCCTATCGGGTCGACATCGACGATCACATACTCGTATACTGGGTCGTACAGCAGCCTCGCTGTGCCCTCAATATCCACGAGCACCGGAGCAACCTCGCGACTGTCCACTTCGCGTACGCCGAGCTCGACGTCCGCATCATCATCCTCAAGCGCAACCTCCGCGTCGTCCGCAGCATCATTGCGACACGTACCCTCCTGCGGCGTCTCCGCAGCGTTTGCGCTTGCGGCGAGCGTGCTTCTCTCCGTTATCTATATCTAGCACGGGCGTGCTGGGGTTTTGTTTTGTCCCTTGGCGGCTCCACGCGACACACCCTGCTATGCTGCGCTCCCGTTCCCTTTGCTCCGTCGGCCGACCTACGGGTCCTCACTCTGTACGCGCACCCCGCCTCCCACCCACCTCCCGACCATCATCGCTATCGCCGACCCCAAACGTCGGCACAGACTTTTTGCATTACCTCGGACACCTCGATTCGCAGCAATCGCACTTTGTATTCGGTAGAATAGTACATAGATGCCCCGCGCTGCGGGCAGCGATACCTTCTTCTGCACATACCCCGGTCTGAAGCTATGATATGCCCATATGCGATCTGACCTCTCCTCACGTTCAGAACCATGCCCTCCTGAGTGACGGGAAGACTTGGAGCAACAAACCGGTAACAAACTGCGCCGAGTTGCCTTCGTCACGATCGACGGTGTGTATCTCCGTGGTGCGTGATCCTCAGAATCCCAACACTGTGCCACCCCAATTTCCTGATACCTGCTTCTGTTTCCCGCTGCAGGTGTGAGATCTCCGCTTGCGGGATAGCATGAGAGATGTACCGATGCGAGACGTGTCGTATTCTGGCAGTGTCACTTGCAAATTCGAGCGTCAGGCTTTATGAGGCGTAGCAGCCCGGCGTATGCCTTGCTGTCGCGGAGAATCCTGGTAAACAACAACGTTTGTGCACGGTCTCTCCACGTTCATTGAACCAGAGAGCTTGCAGCCAGTGCCGCGTGATTGTCGTGAAGGCAATCGAAGACCTCGTCCGTGAACTCCTGCGGCAGCACGGCGTTGGCGGCGGTGTCCGTTTCGAGGGGGAACCATAGGCTCATCCACGCGGAGGACCAACGTTGTCAACAGTTTGTCAAAGAGTCCGGCATAGTACATATGCAGTGACCAATGCAATTGGTGGCAGCGTACATCTGCCCACTTGTTTGTTTGTTCCGTCCCTTTAGGGTCACTGAGGGCGTAGCCCTATGTAGACCTAGTGACATCCGGAAATCGTCTGTCCTGCCCTTCCCCTATCTCTCCTTCCCTGTGCATGTCTGATCTGCCCACTGAGGAGTCAGTGCAGCAATCTGGACCCAGTCAGACTGGCACTATCAGCTTATACTAAAATGCATCTGATCGACATGGTATGGACAATCCTCGATTGGTACACAAATCCGCTCAATTTTGGCCCAGCACGCTGCCACTCATTCTAATATCCCGTCCGCCGCTAGCATCAGTTCCGCTGCCTTCGCGGATCTAGGGCGGATATCACATGCGAATGGTTTTGGGTGTCTGTGACGGCAGTGAGTGCCCTTCAGCTTCGCCTCAATGTGTACTCACTTTACTACTCCACTTGTGAATGATGGCACAAGAGGGATCTCCTGCCCATCCCGCGTTCTGGGTGTGCATACATCGAACACGGCAATGATGTTGGCCGCTGCAAGGAAGATACTCGAGTCAGCAAGGAGGCGTCCGGGGCAGAGGCTGTACAACCGAGCGGGGCTCCATCCGTGAGTATCGATGCGCTTTGGATGGCTCGAGATCTACCGACCGTCTACCGAACCCGAACACGATCCTGCGTGGATCCGTTTCCTCGGATTTGGCCTCGCTCAGCCCCGTGAAGCGTTCGGGATCGAACGTATCGGGATCTGCATATAGCTCCTCATCGCGTAACATCGCCCTTCGCATGCCATGCATCAGCACGATTACTTTCACGCTCAAGTGCTCTTGCGGAGGACTGCTTACCAGATGTTCGTAAACACCATAGATTCTATGGGCATCTTGTACCCTTCATAAATGTCTTCTTCCGTCAGCTGGTGGGGAATACCTGGTAGTCCACCCGTCATCACACAAGTTCATATGCTGTCGCAAGATCGGCTTACCTAACGGAACCGGCGCGAGCCAGCTTTCAGATAGTAAGTACCATGCTACACGAGTCGTCGATCGATGTCCATGAGTGACTGAACATACCGGTACACTTCCTTCAAAACGGCCTCTAGATATGGAAGTGCTGGCCGGTCGCTGAAGTTTGGAAGACGGGAGTCGCCGATCGCACTGTCAAGCTCCCTCTGAGCTTTCTGCAACACTTCCGGATGGATGACCATCATGAGGATGAACGTCGTGAGCACCGTCGTTGTCTTCGTTGGTCATTGAGCAAGCCGTGAAGCAACACCTTGTATGACAGCGCACGTACCGTATCCGTACCCGCTAGTGCAATCGTTCGCTGAGCAACGACGTACATGCGCGCCTTGAATCTCCACGTACCAGCGTACATGACCCCCAGCACAGACCGGATCTCCCTCTCCTCAGCTTCATCGAGCGTCCCTGTATTTTTCGCCTCTTCCAGCAGCACAGTGGCAACAGATGGTCGGGCCGTGCCTTCTGCCTACGAGTATATCACTCTGCCATTCCACGCCGCTCACCACTACATCGGCGACTCACCATCTCGCGCTTCACACGCTCCAACGGGATGCTCTCCATGTCCCTGATGAGGTGTCGCGCACGGAGACCCCTACGCTTCATCTCCATGCCGGGCATCCACGACGGCAAGTACTTCACTGCACGCAACCGTATGACAAACATGGTGAGTCCGCATCCGTGTGCTCGCGCGGGCCAAGAAAAGTTGTATGACGCACTGATTGGGATAAAGTCCACGAGCATAGTAGACGGCCCGCCCGACTCCGTGATAATCTGCAACGCATCCTCCACCATCGCGAGAAAATCGTCGTCCATCGAGGACAGCGAGTACCCATACGCCACGCCGAGCATCAGCGCCGCGACATACCTGTAAACCCAATGCAAACTCCATGTCAGAAACATCTCCGGGTCACGCTCGTCCTGACCGAATACTCGACGCACCGTTTGACGTGCCTCACCGCCCCTTCCGGCTCGCGCAGCAGGTCCAGCAGGAGGTTCTGCACTTCGGCGTACTGCAGCGGCTCGTAGGCATTCAGGGCGTTCCGCGCCTGCAGTGCAGTCTGGAACCACCGGCGGTGGCGCCGCCACTGGTCCGTGTAGGGCATGTTCACCAGTTGAGTCCACCCCACGCTGAACACGGTACAGGTTGCATGTGACGCAATGTATGATCGGCGCACTTCAGCACGGTCAGAGCATCCACGGAGGAGGCAGCGGCGCACATATCTGTCACGAACGTCGTATGTGGTCTCCCCGAGTACTTCGCGCCGCGCTTCTCGAGCAGCGTACGCGCGGTAGAAGCGCGATTGAGGATGAGTGTGGCTTTGTTCAAGACGCGTGCGTAGACGACTTCACCTGCCATACAAATCGGTGTCACTGATTATGAGCTTCCGGCCGGAACTGACGTTTACTGCGTACCGTAGCGCTTTCCCCACTGCGCGAACCTGTGTTCTTGGTGGGACGTCGGCAGTTGGTGGAGGTTCCCGATGATCGGAAGAGCGGGCGGTCCTGGCGGAAGACAACGGCGGGCCAGTTTGGAGCGCAAGTAGTTGGCAGCTATGAACATACATACGAATGCAGCTGCACCGAGTTGCAAGGAGAACATCGCAGACTGTGCGTGCACTGGCAGTAAATTCATGGGTATCACCTGATCTGTCATGATGGACTTAGCGAGGGGAGGGACGATAGGTAGTGTCAGTCTCCGAGTTGATTGTCGTTGAGATCACCTTTATGAGTGGGAGCGATGTCGCTGTGCGGGAGAAGCAGCGTTCAAGGATCTCCGTTCTGCGAATTGCACCCTCCTCTCACACGGAAATAGAAACCAAGGTTCTTCGTGATCCGCCATACTAGGCAAAGAATCCACCGTGAGTAGCAAGTGAACCGTTATCCGGTGCATCCTCACGACCATGGCACTCCTGGGAGAGGAGAAGACACCGTGACATAAGACGCGTAGCGTACAAGTCCGACTATGATTCCGCGAAGGAAGGTGTCAGAATTGAGCGGAGCTACTGCGACGTACGGCTAGTTCAAGTATCGCGGCCTCAGTGCAAGGCTAATGACGTTAGTCATTATCCAACCTTGTCCCGGCTGCGAGTGCTACCTTACTGAAGATTGACCCACTACTAAAGAATGCCTGGCGGGAATCCTTTCCGACCAGCATTTGGACCGGTGGCTTGATATCAATGATGCTGGCGGCCGCAAGGAATAGTACATAGCAGACCTGTATAGGACTATGTTCGGTGAATCCGGTATCTAGATGTGGTACAAAGCTTACCGGTATACATGCCGTCGCTGAGAGTGCTTGACGGAGGCTTGTAGGGTAGACAACAGGTATGAGTCGCCAGTGTTAGTACGTAGGTATTGGTTCGGCGTACTGGTCGCGTGGTGACGTGGGACGCCCCATAAAATGGAGGACCGGTTGTGCGGCTGTTGCATGCTGTACACACACATCCCCATTGAATTGCCTAAGGCTACAGCCTCAACAGTCTGTGTTTCTACGAGAAAGAACACCGAATAACGCTGTTGACGTCTTACTGATAAGTAAGTATGGGTTAGGATCGCGTTGATTTCGTTTCACCAATGATTCCGAACGTACCACCAATCATACAAGCGAGGTTATTGTTTCTATGTAACTGTTGGAGGAGGAGACACATCATAGAAAATAGTACGCCATGACTCTGGAATTACCTGAGCCTCCTCCTCCTCCTCTTCCTCCTCCTCCTAACTTAAGGCGGCGAGTGTGACATCAATCACGTGCCGTGACGTCCCGCGAATGCACTGGCAGCTGAGCGCGCGCGATTCAGCTCTTTGTCCTCTGCTCGCTCATCTTCTACTTTCGCCATCGAGTTAATTCTACTACACATTCTCTGCTGCGGAAGGGACATACGACACTGGAAAGAGGAGTTTGGACCGAGAGCAGACTAGACACCAACGATCGTCACGGTCCTAGCGCTTTGAGTGGGACGCTGAGGCCGAGGGATGTTCCGCAGATGACTGCGAATCAGAGCCGCGTAATGGAACTGGAAGAAAAGGTGCGTTTGCAACCAGTAATTGGGAGTGCGTAGAGCGAGTCTATCTTTGAGAGCTCGAAAGTACCTTTGCCTTTCCTTGTGTGCTCTTCCCTTTTACACGCCCTTCATCCCTTCGTATAACGTGCCCTCACACTAGACATATCCTCAGATCAGGAAATTCGGTTACGTCAACGATGATCTTCGCAGCCAACTTTTCACGGTATCCCAGCGACCCAACCATCTCGCGGAAAGCATGGGGTTCAGCACTGCTGAGGAACTACAAGCTGCCATTGCCCGACGACCGCACGCATTCAACAAGAAATCGATAGAGGAGGCGGGTCGTATCATTGATGAGCTCGAGGCACGGGTTGTCGACCACATCCGTATCGAGAAGGCCGCTCAAGAAGGACTGGCGGATGCTGCACAGGAGATTGATCGAATGACCGGGGAGAACTCCCGGCTACTTCGGCATCTGGAGGAGGTGATTCAGGAGAAGGACGAACTGGCGAAACACGTGGAGGAGCTCGAACGCGAGTCGGGGAGACGACATCCACAAGGTGTGTATAACACAGGACTTCCGACTCCGGCAACTACTACAAAGAAGCGGTAGGGTTGTTTGATTTTTCAGAATGAGCGCATCACTCAATCTGCCGCCCAGCACACTGCCCTCCGCGGACGCCACTCCACACAATGCAGCGAGCTCGACGCCGCACAGGCCTGAAGCGGCGCCCGGGATGCTCACGGTGACGCCTGCTACGCCGAGTCTGCCCCCTCTCACGCTCTCCGCCGACACCCAGACAGACACGACGATCCTCCGCGCAGAACTACGCGCTCTACACGCACAGTACGAGGCCCTGCGCCTGGTGAAGGACCGCGCGGAGAATAAGTACCGTGAGGACTATCTGAAGTGGCGCGGCTTCAAGCGGTGGATGTTCGACGAGAGCAAGGCGACACTCTCGGACGTCATGGTCGACGGTCGCACGCCGAACCTCAAGCACGTCGTGAAGGTCCGGAAGCGATACATGAAGACGGGTCCGCAGACGGACTCGCCTGGGCTCGGGACGGAGGACGCGCGGGCGGAGGAAGTGCGTGAGGCGGTGAAGAACAACGCGGAAGTAAGGGAGATGGTCGCGGCGCTGCCTGATGAGTTTGAGCAGGGGATGTCGACGGCACCGCAGAGCTCGCTTACGGCGCGGTTGTTGGAGGCGAGGCGTCCACATCCACCAGATACTCCGCCTGTGCAAGATTTGTCAGTGTCGCCGAAGCGAGGCGGAGGCGAGTCTGTTGCGTCCACCTCCGTTTCGCAAGGAAAGAAACGGGCTATTGAAGAGACGACGGAAACCATCGTGTCCGCCGCTGTTAGCTCTCCGCTGACACCTCGGAGGAAACGACAAAGGTACGACGACTCGTCAGAGACCGAAGAGGAATCTCAGGGTGAGTATCATGTACACACCATCCATCTCCATCCGCTTACTATTATCAATGCCTAGCGCTTCCACCGGTGCTGGGTACGCAGCCCGGGGTACACCGTCTTGTGCCCATGCCGGATGGAACGTACGTCCGCCGGGGTTACGGACCGTACCCAACAGACGCAGCACAGAACACGAGCGCTGCTGTCCCTCAGTCACCGGCCACCCCACGTAAGCCCAGTACGCCGGGCTCGCGTCGGTCCAAGCGAAGTTCAACGAGGTCCTCACCTTCGTCGCGCAACTCGACGCCGCGCAAGCGCAAGGAGCGCTTGTTGGGAACGCCGACGAGGAGGACGCCCGGGACGCGGGAACGCTTAGGCAAGGAGAACCCCAGCACGTCAAAGGGGCGCCCGCAGGACTATTCCGAGTACAAGGGCCGCGGGCGGTATGCAGTTAGTGCCAGGTGAATAGTTTGTTGATGCATTCTGCATTTGTGCTTATCGGTTGGTTCGTAGGCCTGATGAGGATTCTATCAACGCCCAGTACGAGATCGATGCAGCCCGAAACAACGGGGTGGGCCATCAGTTCGAGGAGGTGGTGCGCGACAAGGAGCAGAGGAAGCGCTTGCACGGGGCGGATTGCGAGTGTTGTCGGGAGGTAAGCCATGTATTGGGCTTCGATCTATTCTTGGCCCAGGCTCAATGCACCGCAGTACTACAAGGCGGTGGGCAAGCTGCCGCCTCGCCCACAAGCACCGCTCTGGCGCTCGCCCCATGCCACGCCTACGAAGGCGACGTCCTCCAACCGCAGGCACCTGACGGACGCCTCGGGCGTTCCGAACTCGCCACGCAAGAACAGACACCGGCATGGCTCGGACGTGGATGAGGGCGACCCGGAGGAAGAGGTGGCCATCCGAGAACATGTGCAGCAGATCTCGCGTCATCGCCAGCAGTGGGAACGCCCGAAGACCCCACCGGGTTACTGGGAGATCGCGTTCCCAGACACGCAAGAGGCTACGGCGATCAATAAGCGTGCGAAGGAGATGCATGAGGAGAAGAAAGCGAGGATTGAGCTTGAGGCAAAGTGAGTGGGGCCGGGCGTTCTTGGTGACGAATGTTTACTGATCGTCTTCGCTAGTCGCGGTGGCCGGTATAAGAAGCGGAAGAGTTGATAATGCGCACCAAGGACTTGCAATTTCCTCGGTACCATAGCGGACGTAGTATTTCTGGGCTCCCTTACTGTACATCCGGCTCAGCGCAGATTCGTGGCAGGACTATGTATCATATTATGACCATGTTATGTATGCTATAGGTATTCATGTCTTCTCAGTCCTTGCCGAGGACACGCTTTGCGCAGACTGAGAGGGAATCATGCTGAACCGTATCGCGGAGCGCGGTATCAGGGTGAGGATTCGTCCGGACATGAGCAAGCCGAGCAGCCTGAGAGGGTGATAATGGGACGACAGCCTCGACCAGAGTTGTCCTTCGCGAAGTATGCCAGCATGAGCAAACCTTAGTACATTACACTGTGCCTCGTACTCACCGTAGTGCGCGAAGACCGAGGATAGCGAGGCAGGTTGATTCTGGATGCTTCCAAATGAGCTTGAGTTCCTTCCGACGATTGCAGACGTACCTCGAGGACCAGAGAGCCGGACGGTAGTCTCCTGAATACTATGTGCCCTGCGAGATGCTGTCATTGAGCCGTTCTGAGCGGCAGGCGAGCTATGATGCTACCTGGTAAACGCATTGGGTCTTTGATGCGGAGCATAAGGGCGAACAGAGGGAAGTGGTTCAAGAGTGCAGATATCGTATCCAGCAAGCCGTGTAG
Source organism: Rhodofomes roseus (assembly GCF_022264815.1). Classification (NCBI taxonomy): domain Eukaryota; kingdom Fungi; phylum Basidiomycota; class Agaricomycetes; order Polyporales; family Fomitopsidaceae; genus Rhodofomes; species Rhodofomes roseus. Next base: position 132,887 of record NW_025952993.1, on the reverse strand, counting down.
CATGATGCCCGCCAAGTGAGTCTGTAAATGGATGAGAGAGTGGTCGAGATAGTTTTCCACTTAGACTTACAGTAGCGAAGAGGGCGTAATACGTCAGGACCGTTGGAGATAGGAAGGCGACCAGCGTGAAGAGGATGGTGCCCAGCAAGAGTTGGTCGATGTCGTAGTCCCACGAGTCAAGTCGATTACGGAGCACGTTGAACCGTTTCCCTAGGATCACAAAGCAGATTATTCAGTGACATCCCAATTTATGGTGCCAACACGTACCGCGGAACAGGTTCCAGAGAGACCCCGCAAGGCCGAGTACCTGGCGGAATACCGTGGCGGAGAGGACATAGCACACGTATACATGTACGGTGAGCAGACTGATGATGTCCGACAGGAGGGATACGATCATCGTCATGCCGCAGCAGCCAGCAGCGCCTACCATCCAGAGCAATGCTGGGTAGTACGGGCCCACGTTCCGCAGAACACCTGGAAGTACATCGAAGTAAGCGGTGTATCAAGCGACAAGTTGGAGCTATACGCACGGCCCCATATTGTGATCGCGGCTAACAGAGAATGACAGTAGAACTGGCTGAGCTCCGTGTTGAGCTTCAATCCTGCTGGCCAGCTGTTTAGCCAGATGAGGGCTCGCTGCATAGACTCGACGAGGTAAATCTAGGTGACATGTCAGAAGTATCCCAGCACACTCACAGTGTATCACAACATACCTGCGTGAACGAATCGAGTAGGTTACCCAGTACGAGACAGTTCTCGCACAGGAAAGAGCCGAAGGCGACCCCGATGATCATGTCGTTAAGCATCAACCATATGCAATTGTAGAACCTGGAAGAGGTTAACGACACTCGAATTTGGGACTGAACTCCACGCACTTGACGTATCGAGAGATTCTGTCTGCCGATTGGGCCTGGCAACGTCCGGTGATGAAGGGCGCTTGAGTGATGAGGAATGTCACTTGCTCAGAGCGGACGTCGAGCTGCTCGACTATTCGTTTGTCAGTGCGTGAAAGGTTCAAAAGCAGGATTGCGCACTCGTCGTTGAGAAATCCCTCAGAAAGGACATCATATATCGTACAACCCTACCGGCTGCTATGACTTGCTGGAAAGGCTGGGTCGACGCAGACCGTTCCGGTACCGGCCCTACACTAGGTGGTCGCGATGTCTGTTTCCCCTGTCGCCTGGACAAGGCTGTTTCAAGGAAGTCGGCCAAGGTTTGTGATGCATTAGCCTGCAGGAGCCCAACAGTCTCAATAGGCGCAATGTACGCCGATGCATGTTGAAATGCGTACAAAACGGATAACCGTATCATCTAATCTTGACAGCGATGCGAACGAAGGGCGGCTGAAATCATGGCTTAATATCAATGACGCTGGCGGTGGTCTCCGAGAGGCAGTGTTCTTGGTGACCTGCGACGGGACAATGTCGAGTTCTCGATATTCAGAGGAGTAGAACTGCATGGCCGATTGGTTTGGTCGCTTGTAGCGTATGATTTCTGAGGCGGTGACTGTGAAACCGAGTGGCATCGAATAAATGTAGGACGCAGAGAACGCTTTCGCTGACCTTCAAACATTGTGTCTTGGCTACACAGTTCTAGTCGGGGTCCAGAGAAGCTTGTCACACTGAGCGTCGTCCCAGCAATGGTATCCTGAGGCATACTAAATCGTCCAAGGACAGACGGAAAGTCGATAGCGATGTCTCCCCGTAGACCGGACCATCTGTCGCTGTGCGAGATCTCTGAGAGCAAGGCTATCGCCTCCTCCAACTGTCGCATACAGGTCACTTTATAATATGGCGCAAATACACCAAAGATACACACCGAATCGGCTTGTAGGATGCCCGCTACGCAGATTAAAGGGCCGTCCCAGCCGTAGCAATAGCCATCAACCGGCTTGAGATCTACAGGCCAGAGGATGGACAATCGACTAGTACGTCCTGCCGTATCGTTTAGACTATACATATTCATCAGTACTTCAGGGTTTCATGATGCCTGGGTATCGATCTGAGTTGCGACGGAGGTATAGACGTCGTGGTAGAGGATGAGTTGCGGTACGCCACCGTGGCCTTAGCGCTCATGCACATGCGATACTTTGATGTTAAGCTGAGCATGATTAAGCGCTCATTCGCTTACTACCGTCTGCGGCTTGCATCTCATCCTCCTCCAATCCTCCTCTCAATGTAGTACCAAAAGGCGGTCCTTGTTTCCGCTGCGTACAGGTCCGATGAAAGTACTGATTCAGATGAAAACAAAGTTGCGAGCCGTCGGCCTCGTGACCAGCTTGAACAATGAAAACGCGACAGACTAGTACTAGTGCTCTCAAAATATCCGTGTGGCGACTTGCCGGCTGAGTACTCTAGTATGCATGCGCACCTACATAACAATGGAAGCGTCAACATCAGGTACATCAATCCAGTATGCACAGTAAGTGCGGTATTTTGGGCATTGACATGCTGCTCACACGACTCTTCCGTTGGCGCACAAGAAGCAACCTGATAGAAATCTGAAGGGGCGTGCTTCTATGAACCTATGTAGGTGAAGATCCAGCCTCAACGGCGAGCTGATATCAGCCTAGCGTCTTCGTGGATGCGCTGACCACCTCATCCCGCCGTCCAGATGCATCCCTCCAGCGAAGCCCTGCCGCCCGAGACGACAGACGAGATTATAGGGTGCCTTCACGACAGCCCTGCTGCTCTGGCTGCGTGCTCGCTTGTTCACTCCGAATGGAAACATCGCGCGCAAATTCTGCTGTTCACCAGAGTAGTCCTCCGTGATAGTCAGGCGTATGCCGCGCTGCTACACCTCATGCGGTCCGACGCTCGGATCGCCGAACGGCATTGCCAAAACACGAAGCATCTGGAGATCCTCGATGACCGGAGCCACCCGTACGCACACCAGCTCCCGTTGACCTTGTGCAGAAAATTCCCCGCACTCCGGTCCATCGCATGCCACAATGCTCAATGGCACGAGAAGACGCACTTACCCCCGAGGTTCTTCATCCCTCTGTCGACATTTTCGGGCGTCGTATCCCTAGAGCTGCACGCCTGTGAATCTCGCGCCTTCCGAGACTTCGTCCGTTTCGTCTGCGCTTTCGGGGGTCTCCGCGACCTGACTTTGGTCCGGGCAAACTTGGGAAAGCGGTCCCCGATCGACATCGCGCCCACGGTGAAGCCACGGGGCAGCGACCTGCAGCTACGCAATCTTCGTACGGAACACTTGGTCTCGGAAGACAGTGCGCTTGCTGAGCTGTTGTCTTGGCTCAAGCGCACTCCGAGCGGACAGGAGGAGACCAGGACCATTCGGGACCTTCGTGTCAACCCGCAGGAAACGATGCTGCAGACGTCTTTTCACGCACCGATGGAGGGCCTATTGTCAACTCTCGGTTCCTCTCTCATAGATCTAGACATGCCAGTACTACTCCATGGTAAGTATGCCGCTACAAATGGTATTGATTGTATTGAATGTTGTGCGCAGACATAGGCACGGGCCTAGAATCCAACAATCAACTCCGGACACTCGTTCTACGACACACATTTCGCGAGGAGTGGGGGATAGCATGGACGAAGATAGGTTTGATGCTCCAAACCATGAAATCCGTCCATCTGCGGAGCTTCGAGCTGGTCTTCACCATCTTCCGAGGCACCGGTCCCGCAGGCGGACGGTCCATGGACCTCGCGGACTTCAACATCAACTGGGGCCCGATCAACGAGATGATAAGCAACAAGGAGTTCGGTGCGCTGGAGAAGGCCACGGTGACATTGGAGTGGCACCTAATGGACACTTTGCCGCCTGGGTCCGCTGAGCACATGCAAAGTATGATCGAGGAGGGGATGAAGCAACTGGACTGGTACAAGCGCGGAATACTGACCATCACTCATAACAAGCATCCCTTTACCCTTCCTCCAGAACCCAAGCACCCCTCGGCTCAGTAAACCGTGTCCTTTTAGAAACTCTCGCAAGTGTGATCTTTCGGGCCTGCAGAACATGTAGTAACGGAGTATCTTTCTCATCGCATTGCTATACGATTCCATTAGTTCTTGTCGTTTCGGCGCTCAGCGAGAGGATAGCTCGACTGGATAGGCAGCATTTGTACGTATCTGTGGCTAGCCTCATGGTACTGAATGATTTGTTATCTACCATAGACTCGTCGAAGCCGTCAACAACAGAACACGCGTCTTGCTCACCGCATCCTCATGGCGGTGGTTCGAAATCAATGCTCCCGCACGCCCTTCTTATGAGGTTGGCACCCGGACCATGTCCCTTCCTCCTATCATACCCAGGCCTGTATCATATAACCCGCGGTCCACGACTGCCAGGCCATGCGGTGCACTGCGATCCATCACCGCTCTCCACGATCATGGCGACGAGTATCCTGCCGATCGAAGTCATCGAACACGTCTTTGATTTTCTTCACGACGACGGGCAGACGCTATACCGCTGTGTCCTCACCCACCGGAGCTGGTATCCTCGCGCGCGCACTCTCCTCTACTCCCGCATCGAGATTCGTAGCCGCAAATCGTACGACGCTATCCGGACCCATGCAAGCCGGACCGATCCCTCTCTCGGAACGCCGTGCGAGCGTACGTTGGAGCTCGTAGTCGTGAACGGATCGATACGCCAGGATTACACGCACGAGATAGCCTTCGCATTCGCTGGCCTATTCCCCGCCCTCCGCTCCGTCACCTTCGTCCATGGTGTCTACCAGAACACGCGTCACCTGCCCGCTTTTAGGATCACACCACTCGTATTAGCTTCCGTCCAGCAGCTCACTCTACGATGCTGCGAGTTCCAGACGTTCGACCACCTCCGCCGCACGATACTGGCGTTCCCACAGCTTCGTGATCTCAGCCTACACTTCCCGCTGTCCTTAGGGGGCTTCAAGCACGGTCATTCCCAGAGTGCAATATTCTCGCCGCAGACAGTGAATGCCCTTAGGCTTCACCGTCTTGTGCTCAGTCAGCTGAAGAATATCAAAGAGGAAGTCCAACTGCTGAGGCTACTAGTACTCGAGTGGGTAGACTGTACGCCTTGCGTGACGGAGGGGACACTTGTAGAATTTGGCGTACGGCTCGCCCTCACTTATCCGGCGGACTTCCTGAAGAATGAACGTACCATGAATGCATTGCAGAAGATGTGCCGACAACTTGCCTCTTCCTTAGTACATCTGGACCTACCTGGACCGCTATTCACCGAACGGCAACCCTACAGTGCTAGTATTAACCGGGTGGGGCGCCTTTGTATGTACCATCCATACACGAGCACAGCAGGCCCACTACTGACAAACATCGCGTCATTCTTCCTGTGACTTAGGCTTCATTAAATTCGTCAATCTGCGATCCCTGTCGATCAGGCTGCTCGCTGTCGCCTGTCGTAGGGCACATCACCTCCGCCGACTCGCCATATCTATCGAAATGAATGTGGAGGATGTGGAAGCGGACCTGCACGCAGACTTCCATCTCCGTGAAGAATGTTGCCTGAACCGATTGATGAACTCGAAGCTGATATGTGCTAAGAAGATGTACCTCTTCGTCACCCTCCTTTGGACGGTACCACCGCCAGCAACGGAAGATACCCGAGGGAGAGTCGTCGCGGGTGTGGACAAATGGCTCAGGGAAACACCGGCGTACAAGGACGGTACTGTGTCCTTCTCCCACATAGTCACGAAGACATACCCTAGTCGGAGACCGTAACCGGCCACCGGAATTCTTCCGTCAACGCCTACCGTATGGGGCGCAGGGAGACGAGCCGATGAGGCGTACTTCAAGCGAGGCCGCCGAACATTGACGCCACTCAAGCTAGACGGCGAACGCTTTTACAAGGACACCAGAGGTAATTACAGTGTACATCATCGTATGTTATTTCACGCTCGCTGACTATGCAACCATAGATGCCCATTTTGCGTCGATTTGAGGGCTAATCTGAGCACTGTAGAGGCCCCTTCTCTCTTCGACCGGGATTTGGAGCATGGCATCCGGCAGTGCCGAGCATGTTAGGTGCGGTCCGAGCTCTAGAATTTGAAGCCTGTAACTGAGAAAATCATCAGATAAGACAGTGTATACTTCCAGAATTTATTTGAAGTCATTATATGCACCCGCTCATCTTTCGACCGAGATAGCTATTGCCGTAGCAAGATGCGCATAATAGGTAGCGACGCCGAGCGGTGGAAGTTCTGGCGGCTAGCCAAGCCTACAGAGTCCGGGTCCGAGTCAAAGAGCAGAGGTTACAAACGAAGTGAGATAGCATGCGTATAGTCGAGTGAGTGTACGTGACATGACATCTGCCCTAGCAGAATATTCAGAACCTCGGAGTCCGAGTCCGCCTGCGAGGGCAGCCATAGCGCTTTGGGAGCCAGGTAACGCTCATTTCAACGTCCCGGACGGCGATCCGGCGAGGACGATCCACCAATTCCCCGAGAGGCTGTAATACATTGAGAAGGGTGGGACGGGATCCTTGAAACGATACACTGAATGAGATTGGAGTTCGGTATTCGAATGATCACTAGGGTAGCCCTCGGCATTACAACTAGCTTCTACGTCTAGATAAACAAATATTACAAGCATAAACAAGGATTGGATGAGTGTACGAGTTGGCGCGTGTCTAGATCAATGAGTTGTACATAGCATATCGAGGATGGGATGTAAAGCCTGTCCGAATGTCAGCCGCCGCAAGTGAAAAGGAGCGTCTGGAGATCACAACCTTAATCGTACTCATCGCGCTTGGGGTACAGTTCGACAACGCGAGTACGCTTGATTTCTTCCCGTTGAACACCGAAGTAGCGCTGCGTCTCGAAGCTCCACTCGCAGTTACCGACCACCCAGGTCTCCATGGCCATCACGAACTTCGCAACGACAGCGTCGATTTGAGGGCCCCATGACGGTAGACGAGCCTTGTCGGCTTGGAAGTCGTCCATGAGCTGCTTGAAATGCTCTCCGACATGATCGGCGGCAGTCTGGAGGTCGCAGTTCTTTGACTTCATCAGCACCGTCATGACGTTGTTTCCCGTATGTCCCATCGCTTGCTCCATGTTATAGGAGTAGAGGTCCTGAGAGTGGGTCAACGGACAATTTCACATACGCTTGGCGCTGAACTCACATTCGACCAACACACCATGTCGACGGCGGCGAGGTGGAGCCGCATCATGACAGGATGCTCGAATATCTCGTCTGGGAGGTCAAGCCCCAAGACGAAACCGAACATCCCGAAGCAGAAGCGAACGGCGCTGTTTTCTCTGCGCAAGACGATGTATGCCTCGGGGTCAAGGACCTCGTTCCGCTCCCGCAGCTCCGCTTCGACAGCGAACGCATTCACGTAGTCTTCGCAGTGCTTGAGAAGGCGGCGGTAGCACGCGGGTACGTTAAATTGTAAGAGCCGCTTGCGAAACCTGTGATGAATGCATTGGTGAATGATCCGGGACAGTATAGCACATGCGCTTACTCCTTCGTCATTTGCGCGAGCGCCGAGCCGTCGTGCCAATCAGGGTCACGAAGGGCATTCAGGAAGATGCGTCCAGTCTTGTATGCATCCTTCCCGTTCTGTTCGTCGCTCACTTCGTCAACGGTGAATAGAACGTTGACCAAGTCCATAGTCGCCCGCAGCTCTTCGTAGCCGGCGTAGGAGTAGGCGTAAGCGCAGAGCAGCTCGCTGCCTCCTTGCTGGAAGAAGGCGCGCTTGCGGTCGGATACGATTCTGTAGCTGTTGACCCAGGCGGAGGACGCCTTGGCTGCCCGCTCGAAGTGAGAGTTGTAAGAGCCCTTGAAGGGCAAGAGGGGCATCAGGTCGGGAAGGACAAAGGATTCTGGGCTGGAGGGCATATTGCAGTTAAATCTACGAGTGTCAATGTAGTCGAAGAGCTGGAGACTGTAGAAGAGTGAAGTGATGAGTTCTGCTCGGAGAGACTTTACTTAAATACCGTGCACAGACGCCTCCGGTATTTTTGTCTTCGACACCGCGGCAAACCAGGTCTCTCTGACTCCGTAAAGGTTCGCATGCGGGTCCTTGAATGTTCGTAAAGGATTTCGCCTATAGGATTTCGGAGCTTGCCAAAACCGGTGTGCCCGCGGTGCGACGATCGCAGCGCACGTTAAAGTGTTCACCGGCTGGCTGAGATAATTCGGAGTGGACATTGCTAACCAATTGCGACCACAACACTGCTTACCTTCTCGGGTTCATGTCCGATCATAGGTGGACGTCTTCACGAGAGTCAAGTTATGCAAGTGACGCCCAGGGCGTCAGTATGCAGTCGGAACGCTGGTAGCGTGCGCCACAATGCACCACCGTAGATCTAGTACAGGTTGACCGCAGTGGCTTGTGGTCAAGAGCTTCCCAGCTCTACCTAAGAAGACACTGACATTCTGGCCACTTGGAAGCCTGCGTAGTGATCAATTGAAGCCGAGATCTAAGGAAAATAGACAAACGTTTCCACGTCAGGACCGGCGAAGATCGAGGCGGAAACGGAGCGCTGAATGTTCGCGGTACCAATCGGGGCGCGCGGCTCGTGAAACAATACTTGTGTGGTCCAAAAGCTCGTGATGTCCGGACGTATCGGCTGCGAAGCGTTGTGGTAATACCGTGGTTAGTGGCCCCCGATCCTTGCGGTGGGTCCTCGAGCCCTCTTGCTGGTCTTGACACCATGTAAGAACTCGATGTGACTGAGAAGGAACCACAAAACCGCAGGCCGTACACCCAGATCCCTTCCGACGACGACGGGACAACGGAGAACCGCCAGGTGATGTGAGAGTGGAGATTCGGAGTCAGCATTGATTCACAGAAGATAATCGGAGCGCATACCCGGAGATACTGAATCTCATCTGCGCACCGCGAGATTCACCTTTGAGACGGATCTTGCGTGTATCATAGAGCGCCTATGACAGAAACTGATATGTGTGTTTGCCGCACTATAGGAGGTCGGGGGACATAGCTTTGATAGATTCAGGGCACTCAGCAGTGGAAGCGCGCGATATCCAGAGGGGGATAGATGTCCAGGATAATTTCTTGACTGCGCGTTGCTGAAGCAAGAATGTGAAATGGTTTACCAGACGCTGCAATGACTACTCATTACACTGCACCCAACCCCTGGGCCCTCAGCTCGACGGCCACAATGGTAGGACCAGATCCCAGCTGAAGTTTGACGAAGTGAAATCAGATTGTAACCATTCAACTTTGATTGCGCACAGAGAGCAGAGACAACTTATCGGCGTCCTGTAAGCTGCAATGGCGACACTGAATCAGCGCCATTCCCGCGAAGTCCACGGAGTGGACATCATGGCAGGATCTAAAGACAGTATCAACCAAGCCTGTCTTTAGAGACAGTCTTGATAAATCATATACGCCGACACAAATGATCAGATGACGCGCTGAGGCTAGCCGCCGCTTTCGCGAGGCCATAGAGCAACGGGTATTCCGATGCTTGAATCTGCTTCGCCAATACTCCAAGCCGCGGAGCGCTGTACAACATAGCAGACCTAATGAGCGCTTAGTACAAACAGGTCAGCCTGAGACGCGCCGTGTAAAGCGAGTAATTGGCGCGGACGCGAAGTCGGGCGCATTTTGTGTGCTTGGGCATGATGATTCCGAGACCGGTATATCGAGTACGTACAAGTTGATGGGCTTGGATGACCGAGCATCGTATTTCACCGTGACCACAGCCCTTTACCCGCATACTACTGGCAGCGCTCGCACCTACTGGTATTGTGGGCGAAAGAGTGCATGAGCGACCGCTACGGAAGAGCCAATACGGATTTACATATTTCTGTCCAAAGATTTCTCATCCGTTCCGTTCGGCCTGAGACGGCTTCCGACGTGTCGTCCACGAAGACCGAACGTTGAACGCGTCAGTACCCACTGGCAGACTTCCGTCGCAAGCAGACGCACCGAGTATTGCGTACTACAGACGTGTCTCAATAAGTGGTAACAATCAGACTGCGCTCTCAGTGTGTCCATTCATGTAAGCACTCGACTGAGAATGACGGTAGGTTCACCCGCTGCGTGGCAGGCTCAAGCTACTTTACCGCCGGAACTCGTCCATTCCCACGGTACATACAATACCCCTCCATATAATCACATACCCTTTTCGTTGAGTATATGGATTCAACGCCCTTCCATCGTTGCCATTCATCCGGCACTATGGCTGTGCGACGGTGGATGGGCCGCATCAAACTCTCTAATGGAATCGCTTGGAGTAGATGATGAGCGCAATCTATGCGGCTCTTAGACAATTCGCTGCCACTCGCGTGGAACCCCACTCAGGCTGGCATGCTGTTGCCAACTGTGAATCAAGGGCTGGTTTGTGGCAACCCTTGGGCGACGAAAGGAGCCACGGGATGCCGGAATGGAGCTGTAGGTGTGGCCGGTTGGTCGTGATCCTACAGTACAACAGCAGCATTCTTTCCTCTTGAGAGAACCTATGACGAAAGGGGGGCGCAACTGACAACGGTCCACATGCCTCAATGGGCAAAACCTTCAATTCCATTTTTTGGCTGAGGAGAGGATGGTTACGCTGTAGTGCTACAAGCTGCTACAAGTGCCGCGGATCATCACGACGAGGCCTGTTGACAGATTGCCGCGACCCACGGCCAGGAGAATCTATCCTATAACATGCGTAGCGCTGCTTCGCGGGTGCGAACAGTGTCTCACAGTGTACAGTACCGGCCGACGTTCGACACGCCGCACCGGCGGCTGAAACTTCCGTCGTATCAATGGCTTGACCAGTGTGTCTGGGCACGATGTGGCACTGTCGTGGACACTGAAACCTTGAAGTCACTGACAAAGGACTATATCACTGGGGGTTCGGCCTAGAAGAATGGAAGAGCGGTGAATACGGCAGTCGCACCATGATCTGATCTCATACACATGGGTCATCATTCGCTGTCAAGCGTGCAGTTCCCCGCTACCAATATGATATGAACACATTGGCCGACGCCCACACACAACGTCATCAGCTGTCATCAGTCCATTTCAAATCAACAACAGAAGTACAACGGCTTCTAGCTGCCGTCGACGGACGTCCCATTCTCGGAAGAACATTGGTAATAGACGGCACAGAGGGGCAAGATACCAGCAGGTTCGTCCCCAGCATCTTGGAGCAATAACGCAACGACGCCATGAGGAGGCACAGCGGCCGCAGTGAAGTTGCGTACAGCAGTCCCATTGTCGGTGTGTGTCCACAAGTCCTTTGGAAGGAAAATTCGAGGAATGAGCTCTCCAGCTGGACGAGCTAGGATTGTTCACATACCCGGACCGAGTATTGTCTCCCCGCGCGGATCCACGGCGACTCGGTCAAGTTGAAAAACATGTTGGCGGGCTCGTCCAGCGTATTGAGCTATCAAAATCGATGCATCTCAAAATTGTATGTGATATGCTACTCCATTGACTCACGAGCATGAAGACCGTTCCGTTCTCTGAAGGCCCACTCCAATATTGCGCAGGGTAGGAGCTATTGCTCGTCCAGTCGGGCTGCAACCGACAATGTGATTCCTAGAGCACAGCATCAAACCACTGGTCCACGTACGTTGATACCCCAACGGAACGGTGAGATGCTCATTCCGACTGTCGGATCCTGGTTGATGGCGAGTATCTCCGTGTTCTTCAGGATCCCAATGATATCTGGCGAGGCCGCGGACAGCTGCGGAACACTACAGTGGGTTATCAGCCCTTCTGATATACGTCATCCACGCACATTAGTTCCGATCAGAAGGGGCGACTTGAGCAATGCCCAAGCCGTGAAGTGAGACTTGTTCTCGTCATAGGTCATGTTCCCATTACCGCTGTGTATACTCAGGCTCAGCGTCGTCCATATTCAGAGACTTGCGACGAACATACACTTCGAGCTGCGCATGTGCTCCGACATCAGTCCTGGGCACCATCATAGGGTATGACTGAGTACTCACAATGTCCAGGTCGTTCCTTCCGTAGTAATTGGTGTAGCCGGTGATGAACGTCGCGCTAGATGCAGCGATGAGTACGTAGGCCCGTGCCTGAGACTTCCTACTCACAGATTGATAATGTTCGCAAGCGCGTCCCAGTTGTCAGCGATGTCTCCATCGACCTGCGAACAGCATCGGACGCTAGCCGATAACATATCGAAATACCACACACCCGCCAACTATTGCCCACGGTGGTACCCCAGCTATCGCCGACATGGTCGGACACTTGTTGTGGAACGGTGAGAGTATTATGCTACTCACATCCAGACTTGACTCTGCGGTGATCATCAACACATGCACATCAAAAGGGGCGTGAAAAAAGCTAGTCGACCTACCCAGCCCCACTCGCACAGAGAATATATCAAAGGCGATTCTCCAGAGGAACTTGCAAGTTGAGCGATGGCATCTGCCATGCGCTGGTATTCTGCGGGCGTACAGTGTCAGCTCTCCGGCACAATCAATCACGTCGGTGAAACGCGACTTACTTCCGTACGTTCCTTGTCGAATGACATCGTCGAAGGGGACTAGTAGCCCGTGAAAAAAAAGCAAGATTTCCAGACGCGGAATTGCTTACTATAACAGTTGTCGTACCTACGCGCACAGGAATATGAGCGCATTTTGCAAGCGACAAGGATGTAGATGTGCGCACTTTAGATAGTCGAACCCCCAATTCTGGAACGTAGTCGCATCCAGGAGCTCGTTGCTGTAGCTCCCCGGATATCCTGCGCACGTCAACCAGCCTGAGTCTTCATACTACTAGGCCTTCATATACGTCTCCTAGAGTAGAAGGTAAGTGTATACGCACAATACCGGCTTGGCTGGACCATCCTTAGGTCAGTACTGGTCTGTATGTGGACATAGCGCGTTCGAGAACTCACAATCCCATATCATGGAGCTGACTCGTCAGGTTATTGAAGCCGCTCGGGAACCTTTCGGCATCTAAAGCAATCATTTACCGTTAGTAGGACAGTTCTAGACGCTGTAGACCATGACGTAGTACTTGGAGCAAGCAAACCATCCGCCGTACGGTTCTTCTCAGCCCAACAGTCGTCTAGGTTCACATGCGTGTATCCGACATCCTGGTGGTACGCGTGTCCAGTAAGCTCGAGTCACGAAGGATGGAAGTGTGTCTCTGACTTGCAACCCGAGTGACTGCATGAGCGATGCAGTTTCAAGGATGAGATTTTCGTCGATGTTGCACTAGTGACAATGATGAGTCTCTGTCTCAGCGACAGCCACCCTTTTGGACGACTTACAGCGTATGCGTTCCAGGCTAGTAAACAACAAGGCGTGACCAACTGAGATCGTCTTAACTGCTGAAGACTCACTGTTGTACCCCAGCACTTCCATGCCGATGAACCACAATCAGTTTCGACATCGAGTATGAGGGATGTCTGGCCTACCCGGCAAGCGAGCTACTCCATTCTCCAAGGCAAAGACTCCGGAAGATGTTGCTAACAGCACCGCGAGGACACCTAGTACAGTCAATATTCCAGCCATCTTCTCAAGCTCTCGAACCACCGAAGCAGCGAGAGTAAGGGCCTAGTGGCCACGACCACTCCGCTTTATACTTCCATGCAACGCTCGGTGCCCACGGAGCCCGTTATAAATTACACCCGGCCCGGTGGCAGCTGGTCCTCCCCAAGACTTGTGACGCACCTCGTGATCGAGGATTCAGCTTTCCCGAGCTCCTCCAGGGTCGGCAGCGCATGGTCCTCCTTCAGCAAACGAGGAACACGATTAGGCATGACCGCATAAACCGGACATAAACCGCGTCCCACCTGTTCACATCTCCACACAGACAGCATCTCGCCACCTTCGATTCCGATTCGCCGTCCTATACATTCAAGAGACTGTCCATTCCCATGCCGAGTCCGAGATCAAGTCCGAGCCCGCACTTTCATACGATCGACACACAGGCTTCCACGCCTACACGGCGACGCTAATACTCCGTCGTACAGCCACCATACACATACGTCCCATCTTCCGTGCCGCACTGGCAATAGACCGCACACGACGGCTCTATCCCATCCGGCTCGTCGCCTGCGTCCTGAAGCAGCACAGCAATCACGCCGTGCGCGGGAATGTCCGTCGCGGTGAAATTTCGGATGGCAGTCCCGTTGTCGGTGTGCGTCCACAGGTCCTTTGGGCACGTGTGCGTCAGCGAGTCCCGCATCGGAGAGGGGAAGAAAAGTGGTAGAGATGGGGCGACGTACGCGGACGGAGTACTCCCTGCCTGCGCGGATCCAGGGCGACTCGGTCAGGTTGAAGAACATGTCAGCGGGCTCGTTCAGTGTGTTGAGCTGCACCGACACAATGAATACTCAACTACATAGAATGATGAGGATTGTTACGACTGACCAGCATGAACACCGTCCCATTCTGGCTCGGCCCGCTCCAGTACTGTGCGGGGAACGTGCTGTTGCTCGTCCAATCCGGCTATCATCACACGCCGCACATACACACATCAGCTTCTCAGCTTCACAGCACGGAGACAGGTAAGGGTAATGGAAAGCAACGTACGTTCAAGCCCCACCGGAACGGCGATATGCTCGTGCCGACAACGGGGTCCTGGTTGATCGCAAGGATCTCGGGGTTGGAGAGGATATCAACGATCTCAGAGGACACAGCGGAGAGCTGGAAATATCAAAGTCAGGCTCAGTTCACGTGCTGCACCAGACGGCAGGAATCAGAGAGGAGGAAGGCTGACGTTCGTCCCGATGAGCAAGGGGGACTTGAAGAGTGCCCACGCGGTGAAGTGCGACTTGTTCTCTTCGTAGGTCAGGTCACCGTTTCCGCTACGCCTCAAATTCAACCGCTGCATCCTTCAGGAAGTATACAACACGTACACTTCGAGCTGAACCTTACATTTAGTATTCGGTGCGGTGGGACGGCAGTGAGGACTCACGATATCCACATCATTGCGACCATAGAAGTTTGTCGCCTGCGTGATGAATGATGCCCTAGTACACACATACTTCTTGTAAGTTCCTGAGACCGTGCCTACGATCGCAAGACAGCGGCAGCGCACGAGTTGATGATCCCCGCGATCGAGTCCCAGTTCGCTCCGATGTCGTTATCGACCTGTCCACATTAGTCGTGAGACGATAGCTCATCCCACAAGCATTGTAGCATGCACGTACACGCCAGCTGTTCGCCATCGACGCTCCCCAGCTGCCATCGTTTCACCTGTCGTCAGCTATGATCCTGGTGCTACTCGGGCATCACGCACAGCCAGACTTGACTCTATCAACGCCACCGTCGTCAGCCACCCTCGCTTGGGAACACGCATGAAACGTCGCTTACCCAACCCCATTCGCACAGCGAGTAGATCAGTGGCGGCTGCCCGGTTGTAGAGCTCAGGTTCGCGATCGCGTCCGCCATGCGCTGGAACCCTAACATCCCGCCGCGCCCCAATCAGTACCCGAGGAGCGGGAGGGTGAACCTAGACTGACTGCCGAGTGTGCCCTCGCGGATGATGTCGTCGAAGGGTACTAGACGCAGTCGCAAATTCAGGACACAATTACATGCGCACAGACGGGCAAGTGCTCACTATAGCAATTGTCGTACCTTCCCGCGACGCGTCTTCAGTCTGGTTCCACGAGCGAGCAGGGGAGGACTCACTTCAGGTAGTCGAACCCCCAGTTCTGGAACGTCTCCGCGTCGAGGGCCTCGTTGCTGTAGCTGCCAGGGTAGTCCTGGCACGTCCGCCAGCCCGAGTCGGAGTACTGCGTATTCACATAGAGTCAGCTCGCAGGAACTGAGAGGAGTAGCGGCGGCACGTACGATGCCTGCGTTGCTGTTCGCCGCGGTTACGTCAGGGCTCACGATAGAAGAAGGGGAGCACGCTACACGCACAAGCCCATGTCGTGCAATTGCGAGGTGAGGTTGTTGAATCCGCTGGGGAATCGTTCCGCATCTGGGATGTTCAGTGAAACCTGCTACCGCAGTACTAGGCAGCTACGTACTTGCTTGCAGGAGGCCCTCTGCGCTGCGATTTTTCTCCCCCCAACAGTCGTCGAGGTTCATTTGCGTATATCCAGCATCCTAGCGAGCGATGGTTGTCGTGCAACACATCTTCACGGGCAGGGGAGACGTACTTGCAATCCGAGAGACTGGATGAGGCTAGCGGTCTCTATGATGATGTTCTCATCGATGTTGCACTGCGTGATCAAGCACATGCGTTGACGATTGCAGAGAAAGAATGGAAAAGCTCCCGAAACTCACAACAAAGGCGTTCCACGCTGAGGGAAGGCAATACTAATGGTAAACGTTCACGTGCAGACAAGACATTACGTAGCTCTCACTGTTGTATCCAAGGACTAACGGAAGGAAACGTCACAGTTCACAGAAGCTTCACAGGTCACAGGACTCACTAGGCAGACGACCGACGCCATTGTCTAGCGCCAACGCGCCAGGAGCAACAAATACGAGACCAGCGAACGCGGCAGTCGTGAGCAGCATGTTGGCTAGCATCACCGTCCAGCGCGGGAGAGGGGTGCACACGCGAGTCGAAGCTTTGCAGGAGCTTATATACGTCCAACGTGCGCGAGCACCATGCCGACCACCGAGGATGACACGGCCACCGCTTCGGAAGCACATAAAGAACGACGGGAATGTCCAATTGAGGAGCCCGTGACGTACCCTGTGACTGGCGCCACAGATGCACCGCGTTGCTCGCAAGCACGAAGACCCGCGAACAGCGGCAATCCTGGCCAGTCGAGACATCAGAATCAAGAGGGTGAGCAAATTTGCAACAGGACCTGAACAGGACAGCGCTCGAGAATCACTGGAGCGAACACCCAGCCTGCGGCGTTGTGAATGATGAATGGCGGATTCATTATTGAATATTGAGGACTCACCTTGACATCACACGTCTGAGCCGTTACGTTACGCCCATCAGCGAACGCGTGCACGCTGGTCAGCAAGATAAGTCCTCAACAATCTGATACGCTCAAGGATCGTCCGTTGGTATAGTGCGATCACGGCAAGGACATGGTCCGTATAGCATGAGTACGCATCGTAGCGCTTCGCACCCGTATACGTGCCATGGCCTGAACAAATCCAACAATGTCAGTGTACTGTATCGCCTTCGAAGACATAGTAAAGTGATGCTGTGAAAAGGACATAGCGATTCCGAACTCTCACCCAGACATAGACAGGCCATGGCCGAGTGTGCGTATACAGGATGAATATAGGACCCCAATCCGGACAAAAGCCGGCCATTTGAGGGAGGGTATGCCTGATGTCATGCGGACAGAATCGACTTTCATGAGGGCGGAGGCCTACTCCGCGAGGCCAGATCCTGTCCGGACACCTGGACCGTCCGATGTAGCGTCGCATGACTCGCATCACAGCCTGAAGCTGACCTACACGTCCGCTGCATGCGCAAGGTCGGCGTCATGACTTCCCTGACGTCGAATGCCGAGCAGCCATAGCACGCTGTGCGCGACAAGGCCTAACGCAGTCCAGACAGCAGCGGACAATCCTCCCTGAGGCTGATTGAATCAGGACGTCTACGTCCGGACAAAAATGCCAAAACCTTGTGCGGGAGGATCAGGCCTCCCTACCAATAAATGGGGGTCCTGCCTAAGGCGATCTCCGTCAGCCGCGTCGTGTCCGCATGTTCCAGTCAATTTGAACTGAGAAAGAAAGGAGATAGACGGGGGATTCCTGAGGCCGCTGGCGGATATGGGTGACATGGACATGCATGAGCAGCCAGTCACACCCGAGCATCAGCCGTCCTGTATCCAACGTCGCACCCAGGCACGAGAAAGTCCAAGAATAAGTTAAAGCCTAGTGCAATGCGGGCGTACATGGCACACTCCCCATCGTGTGGCTATGTTGAGGGAAGGAATGTAGGAGTAGCACGCTGATATGGTACATGAGATGACCAGTACCCCAAACAATACGGTAGCCACGCACCAAAGCAGGCCTACAGCAGAATGCTGTCCCTCGCATCTCATGAGGACCTCCCTGCGGTCTCGCCGCCCTTTGCTGCGAGATGGCGAGCGTTTACCGCGACGAAGTGGTATGCCACGACTGTGAGCATCGCCATGCAGCCCAAAGAGTTGGCCAAGTTATAGAGCTCGCTGTGAGTGATCATCCTGTCTGAGTATGATATAAGTTCAGCTCAAAGTTCTAGCCACTGAAGGGGATTAGATTGAAACCTACGAGGAGGACGGGTCTGCGGTCGTGGTCGCCGCCAAGGTGGTATTTGGCTGTATTTGGCTGGGCCCGCCGGTTTCCTGCGGCACCCGAGTCCGCCAGCGGCTTGCCATTGACCTCCTCGTCCTCGACGGATTCCCTCTATTTCTCTATCTTAAAGTCAACTAGAACGCGCAGACAAGATGCGGGCGACTGAGATTCGTCGCAGCGACATGCCCGGACGTACGTACTCGCGGGACTCGAAGCATCGCACCGTGCTAATGCTCGAATTTATTATTACAGCTAAGGTCTACGTGAGTGTCACGGCCTGCTCGCTCGTCGCAGCCGGAGATGGCTCTGAACGGCTGCAAAGACACTGTTGAAAGGGTTCTAATATGCTGCGTATGTAGAACCTGTGGTGGGGCGACAAGGAGCTTCCCAAGCAGAAGGGCGTAATCCAGTACAGTGCGTGCACTAATCTGTTCTGAATCCACTATCACTGACCGTCTATATGTACCCTTACGCGGTGTCGGTCGACCACGACTCCTCGTAGGCATGTCCCCGATGAGGCAGCGCGCCACGCACCACATATTCCGCAACTGGATCTTCAACGGCTACCGCCGTCTGTCCGGTCAGGTTGGCTACTGGATCATTCCGGTCGCTATTGGTCAGTGTTCAATCCCCTCCCCTCCCTCTGTCGTCTCTGCGGGTCCAATGCACACACATGGGTGCACACATAAGCGCAATTCGGTTGTCCTGTCTGGGGCAACTGCGTTCGTTGTTGGTCACGATGTCTGCCCTTGGGCGTGTATCTGCGGGGAAGGTACTGGCATTCAGGCTTGCTGACTCCATTGCGCTCACGCAGGCTATGGCACCTACGCATGGGCGAAGCGCTACGACGCGTTCCACAACAGCAAGGCGGGACACCTCGCCGCGCACGGCGGTCACTAAGCTAGACTCCGTGTACCCGCAGAATACTAGACTTCGTGCTTCGGCGTTCATCCTTGCACTGAACCCCTGCTTGAGTGTGTCGATACCGCCGGAGGCGAGCATTGTGAGCACAGGTGCGCAACGCACCAGGTTCAAGTCGAGATTGGTGCCATACGTCTTTTGGATTATTCCTACTGCGTATGCGGGAGGTGGGCGTGTGGTTAGCAAATTTCGCTTCGATGCTAGTCCGTGCTCGTGTCTTCGGATAGTCGGGGGGCCTGGGCGGCAGGGTGCATTCCGTAGCAAGTCTGCGCGATCGCGCCAATGATTCCGGGGAATGTGAGACTCATTTGCAGTCACACTGTACTTGCTCAGTTGCGTTTGGAATCCTGACGACTGTGCCAGCCCGGCTTGGCTCCTCATTGCCGCGTAGGAATGTTGAGTCCCTCTCAAGCAGTACTGAGGCCGAATGTGACAGCGTATAATCATTGGCACGTATGACTTGGCCGTGAAGAACCACTATTACAATCGATCTCAACATCACTACCGCTCTCCTCCGCATCGTTGTCGTCTGCACTGTCCTCGTTCAAGCAGAGCAGTCCTGGCAGCTCCGACCACATCTTCTCGCGTGTCGACCTCTCCCCCTCGCACAGCGCCTTGACGCAGGAAGAACAGAACTGCCAGCGAGACTCCGATGCTGTCTTGCCGTCGTATGTCTGAATCTTGATGAGTTTGTCCGATGGGTCGAGTAGCCCGGCATCCCTGTGCGTAGAACACTCGACGATTTGTTCTTCGTGTATGTGGCTGAAAGTTGCAGTACACTGCTTGGCGGGTTTCCTACTTCCTGTAAGTAAGAGAATGGGCATGGGGCATCACTTAATATTCGAGCGACCCCTATTGGCTACGCCGCAGCATATTCCGTGATGCTGGATACCGTTGACTAACATTACTGTACCGGTACGTGTGCGGCGCCTTAACGGCTGCAGGAGCATTCTTGAACATTCCTACTCGTGTGATGATCAGCGGATGGTCTGGCAGTGACCCAACCAACTATGATACTGTAGAGGTATGCCGCTCATCTGCCACTACACTTGGCTTATTGAGCTGCGTCTGGGTGACGGCTTCGGAAGCACGTCTGGCGGCTGGGCTATCGTCAGTAATTGGGGGCTCCTCTCGAGCAGTACTGGAAGGGCAAAACAGCAGTAGAGATGTCGTGCGTGACACTGTGACCAGCAATATGATGAACATGAATGTTGCACCACAGTAACGACCGCCTGCTTTTTTGCTTACCTTCCAGTTGCACTGTGCAGGGCGTTGCTAAGGATTCGTGAAGTAGTCGGTCGGTCGACAATATGGGGATGCTTCTGAATGAGCGGCGGTATCGTGGAGTGCACGGGGATGTATGTACATCGGCTGACGGCAAATGAAGATTACAGAGGGTCGGATGCAGCAGTGGATGGTCATCTGCACGTATGGCCGCATGAGTCCCCCATTTCCCATTGTCTGGGAAACCGGAAACAATTTGTTCAGAAAAATCCTTCAAGTCCCCTGAAGCTTGTTGGGTCAGTGTTGTTTGGTTGAGGTTGAGGATGTATCCTAGTTACCTGTGCCCTCGCGTCTAAGCACAGAACGTGCACTATCTCAATCGGCTTCCACCTGACTGCCCTTCTCCGCGTCGCCTTCATCTTCATTGCCCTCCTCCGCGTTGTCTTCATCTGCGCTGTCCTCGTCCAAGCAGAGCAGTTGTGGCAGTTCCGACCACATCCGCTTGCGTACCGACTTCTCCTTTTTACACAGCGCCGAGACGCAGGAAGAGCAGAGCTTCCAGTCAGTATCTGGTTTTTTTTCGGGGTCGTACGCCTCAATGAATTGGTCCCATGGGTCAAATATATCGGCATCTCCACACCGAAGATCGTCGACCATTTGTTCCACGTGTATGTGGGCGACAGTTTTGGTACACTGTTTGTCGGACATTTTGCAATGTGTATTTTTGAAGAATCTCGGGAATATCTCGAAACACGCGCGCATCTGTCGAGTGCATAACTTCGCCTTGCCGTCGATGCAGCGCGCGAGGTCCTCCGAGCTCAGTGACTCCGTAACGCCGTCGCATACCCGCCCCTGAAGGAGTTCCTCGCCGTCTAATAGGCAGCAGCTGTACAAAGCAGCAGGGAGAATCGACGGCGTGTCAGTCAGGCGCGCGATGTTCACCACCGTGATCGCGTCTGCTGCCTGGTCACAGCTGAGCCGGTTTTCCCATGCGTCGAAATTATCGGGGAAGTAGGATTTCAGCTCTTCCAGGAAATCATCGAGTAAGTCCTGGATACCGTATTTATGCGCCATCCGGACGCAGTTCGTGATGTCATTGAGCTTCAATTTGAGGCGGCATATATACCTACGTCAGAGGGTAGTTAGTGTCTATGGCAAAGTAGCTTCACCTAGCAAATCTCAAGACGCACTGCCTGCCGCTGAAGAGGACGCCTAACAGCGAGCGGACCTCAGCCGCTGTGTCCGTGACATGGACAACGGGACAGCCGTCGACGACCTCTGACTCTTGCGAGAGGCCCGGGGCAGGCTTCGCGAGATTGAACATGTCGCGGAATACCTCCGACTGGGACGAGAGCCACCCTTTGTACACGCGAAAACCAACGCCCTGCGCGAGAAGGATAACGTTCCCGTCGTCGAGCCAGAATATCCCATCGCGGCTGAAAGCCTCCTTCGGTTCGGCCGGTGCTGGCTCAGAGGGAGGGGATCCGGTACGGAGGCGTTTACGTAGAGGTTCATCGGGAGACTGTGAACGAGGGTGCGTAGTCATGGCAGAGATGCGCAGAGCGCGGTTCTGTCCAAGTTCTGTCGAAAGCGATGAGTTGGAGCCTGGCGGTGACTCGCGCACGTGACTGCGTTGCGTTTCTTGATCTCATTTTGGCGCACTGCTCGAAGTATAGCGTTCACAACTTGCTTGTAGCGGTTGATAAATGCTGACTTCATCATCACCATAGCGTTCACAACTCAAAGGTATCATGTTTCCTATTACCTGGGAAGGATGGGAATGGCCCGAGTTGGCCGCACCGCAGCATATAACATTGGCAACACTGGATCGGATGACATTATTGCACACCGTCAATGCATACGTTACTGGCTGCTATCGCGCTCAACCGTACGCTCGTATCCTGGTGCTCAGGCAATCACTGGCAGTCCCAGATGCGGCGCCAGCTTGCTTCTCACGAAGTCGTCGATACCATGTAGTTGCACACCCAGCTTCAGAACGTTCTCGTCGGGTATCTCCTTTGTGCCGTACATGCCCAACTCGTTATAGAGCTGGAACATGATGTCACGGTCGGGAACGTTCGTGGTTGGTAGCGCAGTGTACACGCATTCCTTCCCAGTGACTGAGAGACTTGTTAACGCATGCTACCACAATGCTAGTCAGGCGACTTACTCTTCTTGACGCTCGCAGTGATGTCCAGTGGTGTTAACCTAGCGTTCGTGCAGTAGAGGTATTGGTGATTGAGCTCGTCCTTCCGGGATCCCCATTTATCGAAGATCGCTTTCGTGATACCGGAGAGATCCTTCTCGACATAGAGCATTGCCACTGTCCAATCATTAATGTATACCACGGCCATGTCGGATACGTGAAAGTGGAGACGTACATTGGGTAGTCTCCTTTACGATGGGTTGGCGGAACTCCACGAGATCCTTGTCAGGGTGGTACACCATGTGCGAGCGATAGACCATGTTCTCGTAGAAGTTACCGGTGTACAAGAAGACGGCCGGGAGCCCCGTTTCGCGGATGTAATCATCCACCTGGTATTTGCCTAGCAGAATGTCATCAGTCAGGGATGTCTGACAACGTTTCGCAATGCACCATACCTTCGTAGATCCGGGATACCAGCCGTCCACCGGATATCTTCCTCGAGCTAGGGAGCGTGCTCCACACAAAGCATTCAGCGCCGGCGGCCAATGCGGCGTCGACGAGGTTCTTGCCCTGCCTTTCCTCGCTGCCAGGATCATCTTTGATTTTCTGCACAGTATGAGTGAGCCATGAATTGACTCTCGCATGTTCACCGACGCTTACCGGGTCGTAGAAGTTGGTGACACCAAAGACACCCCAGCAGTCCTTGAGCGCCGCCTTGACGTCGGACGGGACGGTTAAGTCAGCGCGTACCACCTCCGCGCCCAACTTCGCCAAGTCCTGCGCGGTTGCTGACGCAGGATCTCTAGTGAGCGCGCGCACTTCATACTGATCTGGGTGCTGTAGTAGCAGTTTAGCAACCGAACCACCTGGATTGGCAAACGAATCGATGGTGAGGCACATCCGCATCATGACATGACGTTGGACGAACCTTGGTTTCCCGTTGCGCCGCAGACTGCAATTCGCTTGACCATCTTCGTTCGACGCTACGGAGTATCGTATTCCTTGACACCGTCAGACGACGGCGCTGTACTTATGTCGTCGCTGCCGCGAACTACGCTTGCTCATCCCCACACGTGCAAGCGGCGAAGTAGGAGCTCCTTCGTGCATCTGTTCCGTGGTGACCCCACTTCCAACGTCAAACGCGGGGGCATGACGCCCCATGAAGCCCGCATGAACGCTTCGTAGACCAGTATCTCTGTCAGCGACCAGGGGCCGGAGGATTCTATCACGTAGCGACGTCGCGAAATAGGCATATCAGGGCGGTCAGTAGGTCAGCGGTTTAAATAGACGGCCGCCTGGCGGGCGAATCGCCTGGAGGGCTTTAGAAGCGCATAATGCACGATGTAGAGGCCGTGTTGGCTCGGACACCATATACAAGAGAGTTTCAGCAGCGGTTGACTGGCCTGTCCAATTGCGCGCCCTCGCGTCCATAAAAGGCGGCCAAACTCCCACATTTCCCGCACCCGCGCCTCGCTCTTCGTCAGCGTCCGCGTCGCCCACATCATGAGACTCCATGCCGCGCTGTATGAGCGGCACGTACAGAACTGCGTATGGTTCAGAGTACGCTGCAGTGCCAACGAGAACAGGAGTCCTCTGCATCAAATGTATGGACGACAGCCTGTGAGATGGAGGTGGAGGTTGTCAGCAGGGTGTAATAACGATGACACGATATTGGTAACGATAAGTAGGAACAAACGCGCTCATGTCGACCAGCTTATCTTTTCCATTGCTCAAATCAATAGCGTGGCGATGATCTTGTTGATCGCGACCATGCTGTACCGAACACAACAGAAGGTGCTCTGCCAATCGCTGCCTCAAATTATGAAAGTCGAGAAGCCGTCTTAGCAAGCCGAACCTAGTTGACCGTAAGCTACGAACATTCCATCGTCATTGAACTTACCTTCTGCTTACAAATCAGGACCTCGCCATCGTATAAGTTCGCTGGTTTCCAGAAGGCCGGATACCCGATCCAGTCAACGTCTACTCAGCGCCCCACTCTCTACACGCATCCTCGACAACATGGTCTTGAAGTTGTACGGCTCCCCCCTCTCCACTTGCACTCGGCGCGTCGCCATCGTGCTCAAGGAGAAGAACGTCCCCTACGAGTTCTTCCCCGTCAACTTGGCCACCGGGGCGCACAAATCTCCGGAATACCTCGCGAAGCAGCCGTTCGGGCAGGTGCCCTACATCGAGGAGGAGGACGGCTTCCAGCTGTTCGAGAGCCGCGCTATCGGGCGGTACATTGCGGTCAAGTACGCCGGGCAGGGCAACAAGGTTCTGCCTGATCCCGCGGACCTCAGGGCTGTCGCGAAGTTCGAGCAGGCGGCGAGTATCGAGCTGACCAACTTCGACCCGTTCGCGAGCCAGATCGCGTTCGAGAAGGTGTTCAAGGGGTGGGTTTCTTACGCAGGCTACTCGTCAGCTGCAGAGAGTGGGAAGATAGCTGACTGGCGACGTACCTTTGTAGCGGGAAGGGTCTAGGCCCTGCGGACCCCAAGGTCGTCGAGAGCCTGACAAGGCAACTGCTCCTGAAGCTCGATGCCTACGAAATCATCCTGTCGAAGCAGAAGTACCTCGCAGGCGATGTTAGTATCACGTTCTTGCCTATCGAACGTTCGCTGACGACTCACCAACAGGAGGTGACGCTTGCGGATCTCTTCCACATCACCTACGGCGCGATGCTCGCTCCCCTCGGCGTCGACGCGCTTGAAGATGCCTCGAAGAGGCCGCACCTGGCACGGCGAGTACATGTTGGCCAACTGTTCTTATCGAAATACTGACGCTTTCGGCAGGTGGTGGAAGGACATCACTTCCCGGCCTTCCTGGCAGGCTGTAAAGGACGGAGCTTAAGTGTAGCGATGCTGCTTTCGAACGAACGAAATGTAGTGGTGTAAGAACGAATAGGTGCATAGCATGGGTTTACTTTGCACCTCATCTTCGCCCTGATAGTACTTCGCATTGAGGGGCGGTCTGCTAGTGACCGAAGCAGATGTCGCCCTTGAGTATAAGTTTGAGACCACACCGTAAGAGCCGTTGTCGCCCTTTATTTGCTGAGGGAAGAGGAAGATTGGTATATTTGTAAGTATAGGAAGAGTATGAGGAATCAGAGGATGACCGCGACAGACGCTCAATGCTACGCGCTCACGTGCATCGGCCAGCGCAATCACTGTCGTCCCACCTCGTCCAACGGCGTCGACGGCTCTCGACGGGTCGCCATACCTTGTTCAACTCGGCCGCTACAGCTACTATTGTCCTACCATGAGCATGCGACCCACTTCGCAAGTCTCCGACGAGCCGCAGCGAAAACGACCCCGCACCAAGTCAGACTCCGCTGGCCCTGGGTCGGATGAGCCACCGTTCGGCCGCGACGCGAAGTTCTGGTTCCCCGACGGCAACATCATTAACATACTTTTTCCGTGAAAAGGGGCTCGCTACAATCCGAGGGCGCAGTACAGTACGTCAGATTCATAGCGAGCCCCGTGTGGACACGTAAGTCTCCTGTGGGCAGAGTATCCAATTCATTCAACCTCCTAGAGGGACGCGACGCGGTGGCCGCTGCTGGTCGGTGAGCGCTTACTCGAACATCGCGCGCGCCACCTTTCTCAAGAGCACGACTGCGACATACTGCACGCGGAACCACAAAGGAGGCAAAATTTAGAGGGTCGTTCATGTGGATTGCTATACGCACTAGCCTGCACATGAAAAGCGAAAGGAATGGAGAGACACGACACGGTGGCCGCTGCTGGTCGATGAGCGCTTAAGTTGAACATCGCGCGCGCCACCATTTTCGAGAGCACGACTGCGAAGCATTGCCCGCAGAGCCACAAAGGAGGGCACTTCTAAGGGTAGTACTGCATTGCGCAAATTATGGGCATTTTTTCGAGAATACTAGGGCATGTTTGAATGCGCGGGACGGCAGTCTTTGCAGCATCGCAGGAAATAATGATCTGGGTTACGTGAAATTTGTAGTTGTTTGGCTCCGGGCTGCACCCCCTAGGCAATGTATGCTCGCTCCGCTCGCAATCATCGCCCAGAATGTGGGATTTTGCGTATACAAAGGCTTGCTCTCTGCGAGCTCCAAAGAGTTCGAGAACACGTTGACCCTTGCGAGGCCTTCGGAACACCCGGCGGACTGCCCCATGGTTCATGTCACCGATACGGCCGCTGAGATGCGGTCACTGCTCACGGTCCTCCTAGATGCCAGGCGGTGCGCTTCTGCCTATATGAACGAAATGTGCGTACTGATTCTCTCCGTATCAGGTATTTGCGTCGCGAACACCTCGGATTCGAAGACGTCGCGAACTGTGTCCGGCTCGCACACAAGTATGTGATCAAGGACCTCCTCGATGATTCACTGGAGGAGATCCAAAAGTACTTTCCTTCCACATTTTGGGCCTGGGAGCGCAGGAAAAAAACTCCGAAGCTGGGGCACGCGATCATCGCCGTCAACTTGGCGCGCCTTACAGACACAACGTCGATATTACCTGCCGCGCTCTACGTGTGCTGCCAGATGGGAGGCTCGCAAATTATCCGGGGTATGGTTCGCAGAGACGGCGTCGTGGAAACCCTAGCCTCGGACGACGTCGAGCGGTGCATCGACGGCAAAATACAGCTCAGCATCCGTGCATCTGGCTTTATTCACGAAGTCTTTTCCCGCTGGAAAACTGCTCACTTTGTCAATGGCTCCGTGGACAGTGGCGCCACTCGGTGCTGTAGATCTGCAACCTCCCTGCAGGCCCAGTGTTATCAGAACACTGTTGGTCTGTCCAACCTCCTCGGCTCACGAGGTAGCAGTATACGTGCTGCTGGTTCTGCTGGCGGCTCTACGCGCCTCTGCGCACGGTGCATCTCACTTATGTGTGAGAAGGAGGCGAATTTGCGCGAAGCTTTGTGGTCTGAGCTACCACGACTCTTCGGCCTAGTCAAGGGCGGAGACATAGGCCATGGCGAGGATGACACAAGCGAAGTAGACTCCGACTCGAGTTTAGATGACGAGTCGGATAGTGATTAACATTGCACACTTGCACACTGCTAGAGGCAAGTTTATGATGATCCTCCCGTCAGTCCGTAGGCTCTGACTGATATCTTCTGTGTAGCCAAACACAGTACTTACAGATACCTGAGTGCCGAAGCGCTTGAGTTCTGACGGTGTCAGATCGGGGCTCTGCATCCCTGGTTGTTTGTGATGTACTGGGATAGACGTTTATGGCATATGATCGTTGGTCTTTTGGGTCGCTCAGCGCTCGTGGTGCAATTCCTTTTGGTATGGATGTGAGGACTCCTGGTCTATTCTGTGTAGTGTAAGGCTGAAGGTACGCACTTCGACACGTCAGGTACGCATACTGTGCAGTCCATTGTATACATCACTGATTGCACAGTTTAATCAAGTCCTCCTCTGTATCTCTGCTGGTCAGCCTGTCATGCATCGTTGCATACTCCTCCTGAATCTTCATAGGTCGTCGACCGGACTCCGGATTCCACGGAGTCTGCCCCGTCCGGTCGTGCCTCTGCGCAGGGAAAGTCACCGAGCCTTCTCCTCCCGTTCTTGCGGTGACAGCATCATACACAAACGTTCTAGTATGTGCCGACGACATCGTGAGCGTTGCTGCTAACCTGCACTAGGCCCATAGGTTGTCCTAGGGTCAACATCGACGTAGCCGACCGTGTCCAACTCACGCACAAACAAGCGATCGAGAGCCTTCTATACGACTTCGCGAGAGCTTGAACGAATCTGGGTGGTGGAATGATAGGCCGCGGACAAGCACGCACCCGAAGACTATGCGATCGTGGCCGCGGACCTCGCGTCTCACGGAAATCCAGTCGTTACTCCCTGCTTCGTCACAGTTATCATCCTGCTGTCAATTGGATGTGCGGTAGCTGCCAGATGCAGGTAAATGTGTGTCCCGACGGCGCGGTAGAGGATTTGAGGCCAGAGAATCTGGAGTCCTGCATTGACGGTATACCGGTAAGTCTTCGCTGCTCTGCACGCCGCGCTATGTGTAGGCGGTCTGTGAGTTTGGGGGCCGGACAATGAGTGAACTAAACGAGGCACTGAAGCGTACGATCTACTACTGAGGTCAGGACGCTTGGGACTGTGGGCGGACCTGTGGACTCGGACAAGTCCCCGCGGCCACTGCCAAAGGCGCTTACAGGCCTCGCGGTCACGTGCATCCTTGCCGCCAGCGCATTCAATTTCCTGTCGCTCAGCGAGTTGTGACTTGTCCAACGGCGTTGACTCGACGCATCGCCAAACCCTAGGTGCTTGCTCGCCACTGGTATACCGTCCAGTCATGAGCCAGCGAACTACCTTGCAGGATCCCGACGAGCCGCAGCGCAAACGACCCCGCACCGTGCCAGACTCCGGCACTGGGTCGGACGAGCCGCCTTTCAGCCGCGATGCGAAGTTCTGGTACCCCGACGGCAGCATTATCATCCTCGCGCAGAACGTCGGATTTCGCGTCTTCAAGAGCTTGCTTGCTGCGAGCTCTGATGTGTTCCGCGACATGTTCGCCCTCGCGCAGCCTTCGGACCACTTACAAGATGCCTCGGACGATTACCCCGTCGTACACGTTAGCGACACGGCGGCCGAGATGCGCTCGTTACTCACAGTGCTCCTGGATGCCAGACAGTATGTGTTCATTGTCATTGGCTCTTGGTACTGACTGATGTTGTCAGGTACATGTGGGCCCGCCGCACGTTCGCGTTCGAGGACATAGCCAATTGCGTCCGGCTCGCGCACAAGTACGGGATCAAGGACCTACTCAAGGACTCTTTGGCGGAGATTGAGAGATACTACCCTGCCAAGTTCGAGTCGTGGGACACCCGAGCTATCCCCTGCGCGGATGGACACGCGATTATCGCTGTCAACCTGGCGCGCCTCACGGGCACGACGTCGTTGCTACCAGCCGCCCTATACTGCTGCTGTCAGATGAACGCACGGGAGCTAATGGACGGGTACGAACGCTCAGACGGTACGGTTGACCGTCTGAGCAAGGAGGACCTCGAGCGGTGCATCGATGGCAAGAGCCATCTCTCCCTCCACTGCATGCGTGCGGTATACCAGATGTTCCGGCCCTTGGAGCTGGCTGAAAGTGCCAAATGTAGACAGGCCAATCCCTCATGTGCATCCTCACTTGCCGCTATACAATCCTATAGCTTAACACTCCCTCCTTCACGTAGATATACTTATAACGCTTTGACATCTTGGCGGGAACGCGTACTAGATGTGCTTACTGATAAGACTCAGCAGCATCATGTCTGTTCAATGTGTATCAAGGTCCTACTGAAACGGGACATAGACGTACGCATGTTTATTTGGGAGGACTTGCCAAAGCTGTTCGAGTTGACAGGTACTACGTAATTGCTATGAAGACATGCTCCTTACGCTTGAAGCAATACTGATTCCGACGAACAACATGGTGACTGGAGCTTGAACTTATCGATCTACTATGCTACAGTATGTATGATACCGTCCATACAACTTGATCAGAAGCCATACTGCGTCCCCAGTGTGTACTGGGACGACATACGCGACAGTGGGAAAGCTCTAGACAATGGACCGTGACTGAAGATATTAGTGGTCCTGGGCACTCTCAGCGTCATCCTCCTCAGACTCGTCCTCGTCCAGAGCCTGCAATGCCGACACATCCAACCATACTTTATCCAACCATATTTCCCTGCGCAGCATCCTCTCCCTTATGCACAGCGCTGTGATGCACGAGGCACACAGAGGCATGTCCCTCTCCGCACTCGTCCTGCGGCCGCTGCCACACTTCCTGATCTTCCCCTCCCATGAGGCGAGAAGGTCGCAGCCGTCGCTGACGTTAACGCGGGAGCTCCGTAGATTCTGTAGAGAGGTGAGGGATTTTCGGCATTGATCGCTCGAGGTACAGCTCGTGTTGTTGGTAAGCCCGAACAGCTTGTGGATGAACGGTACCGCACGGACGCAAAGCTCCGCCTTTCCATTGATGCAGAGCGCGAGGTCTTCCCGGCTCAGAGAGTCCACCGCGCCGTCTTCGCGCTTGTGTCCGTCCACCATCTCCATTGCGTCGAGTTGGCAGCAGGCGTAGATAGCAGAGGGGAATAGCGATTGTGCACCGGGGCACACGAGGCGCGCCAGGTTGACTGCCACAATCGCGTGTGTCGGCTCCGCGCTCTCGACCCTGGAGTCCCATGCGTCGAAGTCGTCTGAATAGTACCGTCTGAGCTCCTTCAACGAGTCCTCGAGGAGGTCCTCGATCTCGTACTTGTACGCGAGTTGAATGCAATTCGCCATGTCTTCGAACGTAAACTCCAGGCGTCGTTGCATGTAGCTATTTTGAATAAACCAGTGAATCAACGGGACACTCTCAGATACAGATCGACTACATACTGCCGCCCTTCTAAGAGAACCATCAGCAGTGAACGCATCTCCGCGGCCGTGTCGGTGACGTGAACAACGGTGCAGTTGTCCCCGCTCTCAGGCTGGTCTCGCGATTGACTCGGAGGAAGCTGCGCAGCATTAACCATGTAGCCAAGCACCCTGGATGATTTGGACAGCAGGCCTTTGTAGACACGGAAGCCTACATTCTGTGCGACGATGATGACGTTGCCGTCATCGTACCAGAACTGCGTGTTGCGGACAAACGGAGCCGGTAGAGGCGACATGGAGCTAGAGTCTGTACGTGGACGCTTTGGAGTGCGAACTCGGGAGTCTGGGGTCTCTGAACTCGATGGACGGCTCATGGTACATGGACAGCAACGAAGTGCGCTTTCTGATCTGCCACCGGACACGCTGGCAGCCATATAGCACGTGATCGCGTCCTGGCAATAATGATCTTGTCGGACCTGAGCTGTATGTACTAGCGTAGTCTGCTGATATAATCTCGTATCTCGTATATATGTCGTCGCTGTACAGACCCTTACCTTTCATCTCCTCGGTCCGACTCGGTCACTCACTTTAGGACTCGCCCTCATCCGCTCATTATGAGCGAGCAGTCACGCACTCACTCTGATGAGCCACCGACGCGCAAGCGGCCGCGAACCGACTCGGAGTCCAGCGCTGCCAGCGTGGGCTCGGATTCGTCGAAGGAGCCCTTCAGCCGAGACGGAAGGTTCTGGTACGAGGACGGAAACATCGTAGTCATCGCGGGGAACGTTGGATTTCGCGTCTACAAAGGCCTGCTCTCCGCGCACTCCGACGTCTTCCGCGACATGTTCAGCCTTCCTCAACCGGGTCCGGACCCAGTGGGCGACTGTCCCGTAGTCCATGTCACAGATACGGCAGCGGAGCTTCGTTCACTGCTATCGGTACTTCTTCCTACGCAGTACGTGCTCTGCATTGTCTCGCTACACCTCTTCGACCCATCGATGGTATCTTCACAGGTTCCTACCAGAACATCGCTTCTCTACTTTCGAAGATCTCGCTAATTGCACTCGACTCGCGCACAAGTATGGCATGAAGCAGCTCCTTGAAGATTCTCTGAAAGGGCTCGAATACTACTTCCCATCTACACTGGCTTCGTGGGACCGCCGAAATAAGCTCGCCATTGACACGCAAGCTATCGTGGGGGTCAACGTTGCACGTCTCACAAACACGCTGTCATTGCTTCCCGCCGCCCTCTACCTCTGCTGCCAGTTAACTGCCGAGGAGCTCATAGAGGGGCATCCTCACTCAGACAACACCGAAGATACTCTGAGCCCAGAAGACCTGAGGCTGTGTCTCAACAAGAGGGCTGAGCTCTGCACTCTGTTTATGACCAGTACACTCAGAGACACATTCAGTCCTATCGGCGAAGATGGCGAATGTTCGACAAACTCGCGTTGCAACAACTCTATCCACTCCATTCTGTCAGCTCATGTTACCCTCACCTGCAGCGGGTACAGCAATGCCCTATACTCATCGTTCAAATCCTTACGCAACTATTTCTACAAGGCGACGCCAAAACCCGCGTACCCCCTTTGTTCGTCATGCATCAAAATATTGGTAGAAAGAGAGGGGAATAGGCGCAAGCAAATCTGGGCGGAACTTCCGAAGTTGTTTGGGTTGGAGACTGATGAGAAGGAGCGGGAGGAGTAGCGCATTCAGCTGGTGAAACAATTGGGGCTGTCATGGTATGCTAGAGCCACGCACTCGCGTAGTCAGCTGCGCATGGACACTAACTACTGTGATCATAGGTTGTATGTACGATTACAAAAACACGCCACATACATGCGCCGCAACCACGAAGTGCCGCTGCAACCCACTGCGCATCACTCTTTCAAGTTCCGCTAGCCTATCATCAAATGCCTCGTCGTCCGGCTCCGAGCCGAGACGTTCAGAGTGCAGGATCCTCCATCCGTCAGCGTTCGTCAACGACTGCATTCTCTGTATCATCTCCCGGACATCCTACTAAGCCGTCTTTGCGGTGATGCCTTTGTCCGGATCTGAGCCGTCCCCGAACGAGACCTCTGCTCCTCCACCCGCGGCTCATCTTCACGTAGGCCAAATTCCAGACAGCGTCGAGCACGAGGATATCCGGGTCGCCGACAACGATGAGGAGCGTTCGTAGCCCGGGTGATAGCACATCGTAAGACAGCAGTCGGGACGATGCGTGTTCAGAACAGCATGCACCGTTGAGGGTCACCTACGACGCCCAACCGCTGGCGAACGTTTCGGAGTGCACGAACGGGGTTGCTCCGGACGATCGAGATGGTGATAACGCGACGTTCCTACATAACAGGCTCGACACTCCAGAGGTTCGTCGCCGCGGGTAGGGATCCGTACCTGCCCGTGTAATTCCTCCGTGCTACCCGCCTTCACGCCCTCCAGCCTAGTCGAGCGCCTTCCTAGCAGCGCGCGCTGCACTGCGCACTATACGGC
This sequence comes from Rhodofomes roseus, assembly GCF_022264815.1. NCBI lineage: Eukaryota > Fungi > Basidiomycota > Agaricomycetes > Polyporales > Fomitopsidaceae > Rhodofomes > Rhodofomes roseus. The sequence continues at coordinate 99,640 of NW_025952993.1, read as the reverse complement.
GCCGCTGGAGACGTCAGGGTCAGCGGCGTGCATGGGACCATTGAGAAGATCACATCGAGTAACGTGTAACGATGAGCGCGTCTACCTACCGGGGGACACTCGACAATCAGACGGGACATGAGCACAGCAGGCCGGCCTTGGATAGACCGCCCCGCCACCCACCCGTCAAGCAAGCGAGGGAGCTCTTCCGAACGGGATTTCGCCACACGCTGGTCACCGTACTCGCACGCAGCATGCTCCCGAGCTTTGATTCCAGCACGGGTGCGAGGTGAGGGTACAGGATCGCCGGCCGGGCAAGATTGGGAAAGCCGTAAAGCCAGACTGCCGAATCCGGCTCACCACCGTAGCGCACCATGAGAGTCGTTCCATCGCCGTTCCAGGCCCTGTGAGGTACTCAGGGGACGACGACATTCTGAATGCTGCAGATAGGTAGTTTTGGTGGAGGCTTGGTGCCATCGCGCAGGGTCAAGGTGAGTGTGAGGAGCCTGCACGCGTTGGTTTGTATGATATGAGATGAGCAATCGTAGTCGAGGATGACCACAGAAGACGCACATGAGAGAAAATCACATCCCCCGGTGGCCTCGAGCCAGTCGATCAGATGGGCCATGCCATATCGTCTGCCAAAACTCGTTCACTCACGCTTCGGTGACGTCAAAATGCATGAGAGCTTACCGTACCCGCCGGTATTTGGCTCTGCAGCTTGAATGCGGCGATTGGACCGCAGGCCAGGTTCTCTAGGACATACACCTGACACGCCATACTCAGTGTGCATGTACCGTCTTTGGAAATATCATCTGCGCACCTTGTCGTCCCAGCCTAGCGTAGCGAGGAATAGCCCGGTTGGATGCCATGCGACTGCACGTATACCAAAGCCAGGGTCCTTCATGTGCGAACGATCCAAGGAGCTCGCCTGGCAGGCTCAAACTACATCGAGGCGACTCAAGCGACTCATGAGCACGTAGTCCAACAGTTCACTCGATCCCCCATCGGCCGCCAGCACACCCGTAGCTTCCGCCTCGCGCAGAATCCTATTGTTGTACTCCTCTGCGCCTGACAGGTCAGCGGCCCGGGCGCAAGCCGCGTGAAGCCTGAAATAACGAGGGTCAGGCAACGGAAGATTCACCGTGTCGGTCGTCGTAAACTCGACACGTCTGTTCAGTAGACTCCGGAGATCATGTTCAGCTGAGGCTTTCACGACGTAAGTATACTTGGAACCCTGTAAGTGGGTGCGATGTGAACTAGCAGACGGCGAGTATGCGAACTCCATCGCTCACGTTCGGACGGTTCTCCAGCCAGAGTTGTAGCTGGTCGAATGCGTCGTGGTAAAATGAACCCAGGATAAGAATATTTTCAAGGCGATGTACTTTGGGGCCGTTGAGCTCTTCGATGGAGCTGACACCGCCGAAGCCGTCCAATATCGCGTGCACGGAGGCGGCATAAGCGTTCTGAAATGGGAATCAGACGAGAATGAACGTCAGATTCCTTTATATTGAACCTTGGCGGGATCACCGATATATCCGTTTGTGGACCTATCGAAGATGTGTGTGCAGCGGGTGTTTGCTGACTGGGTCACTCTATCATCCAAAGACGCATTTACTCAAAAGCTTCTAAGCCGAGTTGTTTGCTGAGCATACACCTATACCCATTGCGGAGAAGAACCTGAAAGAGCGAGCAGAATTACCGGGAAAATTACAGTATATTAGGAACTGCAGGGCGTACTTTGGCCTTGGCTACTTGGTGAATCGACGGAGTCGAGACCAACAGAGCTCTGATCTCTCGTTTCTCAGGGTCAAACGATGGCGCAACAGGACGTGACATAGGTTCGGGCGTGGGACCCTTTGCTTGACAAACTATGTGGACACCGTTTTCGCGTAAAAGCGCACGAGTGGGTACGAGGGGGAGGTGGCTTACAGCAACGAAGGAAATGGTTCTTGTAGAGGCTTGTTAGCTCCTGGAGCACCGCACTATCTGCGTGGCGACCTCGATGTGGCCCTTGTCCTCGGTGCCTCGAGCAGCCTCCTCCGCAGAAGGCGCGCATACTAGGGGAGGGGGTACCCAACTGCGACACCGGGATTGCTGACAAGTTTCGACTCGAGAGCAAGATAGACACCTTACGCAGAGTGTAACAAGATTTCAGAGTCGGTATTGAAGGGATCCGGTCGAGGAAGGGGTTGGGCCATGACCACGGAATATCTGATGGTTATTGTTTGTAATCAGCGGCATTGGTCGTGCAAGTGGTCATACATACCAGAAGTCAAGAGGTTCCACACACGGATGCAACAGGCATCAATTAAGAATGGTGAATCCGAAGGAGGTAGAAGTTGGGTAGACGTAGAACTGGGAACGCGTTGACGGTTGACGGTCCCTTGAGCGCTACTTACGGCCAGCGCTGAGCTGTTATGTACGCGGTCACGGGGCTTGTGCTCTGGTCAGCGCAGCGCGTCGCGACCTCACGTTGTCACAACTTCAACTTGGCCACACCCTCTCACCATGGACGCACCACCGAGCCCGCAGCCATTGGAGCCGACTCGAAAGCGACCTCGCTCGGAATCCGAGCCCACGGCCTCACTGCAGCATGCCTTCAGCCGGGACGAGCGGTTCTGGTACGAGGACGGGAATGTCATCATCATAGCGCAGGGCGTCGGCTTTCGCGTCTTCAAGGGTCTGCTTGCCGCAGACTCTGAAGTTTTCCGCGACATGCTGAGCCTCGCCAAACCTGCTCCGGATCTCTCGCGAGAATCTGGCCTGGACGACTGCCCCGTAGTCCACGTCACGGACACTGCGGCTGAGGTCCGCTCATTATTGGCCATTCTGCTGGGCGGAAGGCGGTACGTATACCAAACCATTCTCTCTATTTTTGGGGCCGTGACTAACAGCGCGTTTTACAGATACATGCGACGCCTGAAGTTTGAATTCGATGACGTCGCGAACTGCATCCGTCTCGCGCACAAGTACGGCATTCAGGACGTGCTCGAAGATTCCTTGGAGGAGTTGAAGAAATACTTCCCCGCCACGTTCGATGCGTTCGCGACCCGCCTCACTAGCGAGACATCGACCGACGCGATCGTCGCTGCGAATCTAGCACGCCTCACCAATACTTTATCGATCCTTCCCGCCGCTCTCTATGGGTGCTGTCAATTGGACGGGAAAGAGCTGCTGGAAGGCAAGGTGCGCAAGGACGGTGTTGTGGACACCTTGAACTTCGAGGATCTTGGACACTGCACGGACGGAATGAGAAGGCTCTGCACGCTCAACGTTCAACTTGCGTCGGATGTCTTCTCGCCCCTGGATAACGCAGAATGCGTGATCATCGATCGCTGTAACACATCTCTTGCAACTCTCCAACTGAAGTGGATCCATCGGATTCCACGGGGAAATGGCGATGTTCTCGCTCCCTGGGACCTCCGCGGCTACGATCGTAAAAAGAAGCCAAAACCAAGTTCGCCTCTCTGCGCATCGTGCATTGCACTGCTTGAAGCGAGGGCCACCACGCTGCGCCAGAGGATCTGGTCCGAACTGCCTGATGTATTCAATCTGAAGGAGGGAAGCGAGGAAGTGGTGTCTCAGGAGGATGCAGTTATGTCTCAGGGTGATAGCTGAGTATATCTCTGGTTGACATGGACTTAACATCGACTTGTTCCCTTCGTCCACATTTACAGATACAGTAGTACTGCGCTGCTCTACCCCAATCCAACTCCGTCTATACGCCGCCTCCAGGCTGGTTTCCTTCGTTCACATTATTGGGGACTACATGCCATTGTTCACTGGTCCACGGCACCTTCACCACCAGTCTCTCCTTCAAATCCTGCATTGCAACCATTGCCGTATGACCCCGAGACGAATTTTCCTCTCCAGCCGCCATTGGCCTTCACATACACCATGAACTCACGCCAAACATCGTCAAGTGCGAGGACATCTGGATCGCCGATGACGACGAGAAGAGACCGTGCTCGCGTTGTAGCGACTGAGCATCCCGTCAGCGATGCTTCCAGCGAACTCTCGGATTTTTGCAGGTTGTACGCACCGTTAAACCTGCGTGGATCTGCCACGAACCCGAGCCGCTGGCGAATGTCTCTGTCCGCGCGCTTCTGGTTGCTACGTACAGTCGATATGATGATGACACGGTAATCCTGCGCAGAAGGACTCGGTCAGAGTCAAGTAGCTTACTTGGGGACACGACACGTACCTGGCCCTGAAACTGTTCCGTCGAGCCGATACGCAGTGCGTCCGTATCCATGGGTGATTGTTTGAGGAGCGCGCGGATCTTGTGGCATTGCGCACTGTACGGGCTTATAATTCCAATTTCTTGCGCGGCTGGGTATGCCAGTCTCAAGGTCAGCCACTAAAAAGGTTATCTAATGAGACGTACTGATGGGACAGTTTGTATCGTTGATTAGCATCTCGCAGTATCTTGATACAAGCATCGCCTCCGGCATATTGAAGTAGGAGGGAGAGTGTCCTTTCTGGACCTCCCGGCCTTTGACAGCGTGAAAGACCACGGGGAATTTGGGGTTAAGACCATCCAGAACATCTGAGTCAAGCATGCTATGCGTGATTGCCTCGTCGCCACACAGCTTCAGTTCGTTGTCGTAAAAGTGCTGATTTGAGAATCCAATGATCGCGGGGTGTGATCTGAAATGGTTGAGTAGTTTGATGATCCTACGGTCATTGTCGTCAGCATTGGACTCTGATTCAGGTTTAGAAATGCACGAACGTCACTCCTCCGTAGTCCTTTAAGTCGTAAATAGGCAAGTCTGAGAGCCGTTCCATGTAACTGTGTTTGAGGCCGAAGTCGCTGGCGAGACTCGAGTGAATGACTGGGCCAAGCTGTTTGAAATCACCGGCGAGAATGATGTTCGTTTTTTGGTCTGCAAGGAGCTTGAGCGGGATCATTGTATCGGGCTCTGTACACTGGCTCGCTTCATCGACGAAGATGTGAGTGAACCAGCCACGTTCGATTTGGAGAAGATATGGGATGGCTGCAGATGCGCAGGTCGCAACGACCACCCTGTACGACTGCAGGCGGTCCAAGTCCGGGATGCCGTACTTGTCGTCCTTGGTAACACTGAAGTCTTTGAGTGCAGCCCTGAGCTTCGTGTCCGAGTCAACGGGACGGCCGGGCGCGTTGAGTCTGAACAGCTGCGTGGGTCCTAGCTCCATCATCTTGTATGCCAACAGATCAGCTGCTTCATTCGTCGGCGCGCACATGAGCAGTCGAACATCTGGTTTGCGCTTGAGAAGCTGGAGAGCAGCCTTGGCGACGGTCAGCGTCTTCCCGGTGCCAGGGCTATTCAACGGTAGAATGAGCCGATGGAGGAGGAGCACAGAGGAACACGCACGGGCCAAAGATAATGAACGGCACACTTCCTGGAGGTTCCGTCACAATTTTTGCGATGGTTTCCTTCTGTTCCCGATTACTGAGCAGGCTATTGTCTTCCTCGAGATCTATCGTGTCGATCTCGGCATCCGTAAGGCGACGCAAACCCAAGATATAGTTTATGTCGGGAAACAGGAGGCGACGCTGATGAGCAGCCTTACGCGTTAGGTTGTTTGCCCGATGGCGTCTTCTCCACGGCGTGCCGTCCAGCTCGAACATGACGTCGACTAGCTCGTGTGGCGGGTCGCACTCAAAACTCCCGTCGTGGAATCTCAATGCTACTGTATGAGGTATGCGGGCGCGGTTGAACGTAGCTCGATGCCAAACGTTGTCTCCGTCTCTCTTGCGCACGTGCAACGTGCCGTTGACTTTGACCCCCGGTACCTCCGTCTCCCAGACAGGTATACACAGACTGAAGGTGTAAACGATGTAAGGCGCTGACTCATCGGCAAGGGTGCAGACATAGTAGGATTGCACATACCTATAGTGATCGCGCTCGGGTGCTAGAGTGGTGCTACAGATAACGTTGCGTTGGAGATCAATCCTAATAGTCACAATCAAGGACAGCCCAATCAGAACATGAATAATTCGGGAACCTCTGTTGCCATTCCTCGAGGTGAAGTAGAGGGCGAAAGAAAGCATTATGCGTCTGAAAGGTGAGTTTTGATGGTAGGAGTCGCCTCCGAATCTCCTCTTCCTTAGCCTGTCGACTAGACTCCTCTCTGTCGAGGATACCCATCAACTTCTGGTTTTGTTTCTTCATGTCTAGATATTGGGGTAAATCACGTAACACGATTGCATTCCGCAAGGCCCTCTGGCATGTCGGGACGGTCCACTTCATAGCCTGAGTCTTTTGCAAGTGGGGATCTTGGTGCAGGAAGTGGTCTTCAATCCCCTCAGACTCGTTCAAACCACTCTGCGTGGGCCCAACGGGACGATGTCGACGTTCAAGTTAAGCAGTGCGACTAGTGGCACCGGTTAGTTTGAAATCGTCAATGTAACGCATGTTGCTTACACAATCACGTGGCTTCGTCGCGGTTGTGGCGCGAAATCGCGCTCTGAAGTTTGAAGTTTGAACGGACTCGGACTCAGATTTAACTCTGATCTTGCCTTCAGTTTACCGGGCTCCGGTTGATTCGTGTAACAACAAGACACAGACTCTAGCTGGTCCGCGAATATGCAGGACCAAACACAGGTGCGTAGCGAGTACAACGGCCTCGCAACGGGAAGACAGGCTAACCTCTGCAATACAAGCCATGCGTATATCTGTCCCCAGATGATGAGGAGCACGGTATGTTGGCTATCAAATCACAGTGATTGTCGACCAATCAGCGCAGACGACGGCCTACCTCCCGAACCGTTACACCCCTCCCAGTGGCGCGACCTCCCTAGTGGGTACGTCCAGCGCATGAAGGTCTACAAAACACTATGGGCGAGGTGTCTCTCCCGCATGCAGGTACGCCCAGTCGCTTAACGAGGCTCTTCACTGCTTGACACATGCCGTGTCAGACACTTGTTCATGCGATACACGCCCCGGTGGCCTGCGAAGTTGCCCTCGAAATCAAGTCAGCGTATGAAGACCAGCTACCAGGTTTACCCTATCACGAGATTCCCGTGATCGCACTCGCAGGTCTGTATCATACCATTACACCCTGCGCACGACACCGACAGTTCCTTGCAGCGGAGCCAGGCAGCCCCATCTATGCTGATGTAGTCTCTCAGCTTGAGAGCCCTTCAACGGTTCAGGGCCAAGAAAGACGCGATCTGTTAATTCACCTACACCCCTCTGAATGTCCAAACCTGCTCTCGATGATGAGAGCGGTCGTCACCGGCTTCACGGCACAGTCTGGTACCGAAAGTAGGTAAGACGGGTTTCTGCCGCGCGTACTCGACGTGACACGGTTGTGTATCTAGGGAGAACGCGGTCCGCTGTCTCTCTTGCGAACTATGATTTCGCGCGCCTCCAAGCGTGGTATCGCACCCTTGACAGCCACCCGAATCTTGTCGTTTTCGTCCACGATTTCGAGCAATTCGATGTCGGGGTGGTCCAAGACGCCCTGTATATCTGCAGGTACCCGTTTCACGTCGCACGATGCGCTTGGTTCTCATTCACCCAGCTTGCATGTACCACGTGTTCCTTTGGTCTTCGTCCTGGGCCTTACCTCGCCCTCGACGCCGACGCACCTCCACAAAGCTTATGCACGGTCGACGCTCGCGCTTCTCCGCATCCGAGCGTTCACCGCACCCTCAGGCCAGTCCGTCACGGAGGAAGTGCTCGCCAGGGTAAGCCGCGCATATTCTCGCCTCACCAGCGGAGCTGAGCGCATACGCATCAGACATACTTCGATCCCACTTTCGAACCGGACATAATGATCGGCCCAGCGACTCTCGACTTCCTCCACGACTTCGCGTCGCGACACACGTCCTCGCTGGACGCGCTCTACACCGTTCTGCAGGTGCGCATGTACTCGATTTCCGATACGACAGGACTTGACGGACTGGCAGCTCGCCCACATGAAACACTTCACCGAGCCGCTCACCGTACTCGCAGACGCGTCCTCCGACGCTCATCCCTCGCTCACCGACGAATCCGCCCGCCCGTTCGTCTCCGCGCTCGCACTACGCCTCCAGCGCTCCACCGACAGCGCCCCAGACGACCTGCTAGACGCGGTGCAGAGCGCGCGCGCGGCCTTCCACCGCAAGGCGCGCGAGCTGCGCGTCGCACTCGCCGCCGCGGAGGCCGCGCGCCGGATCGGGCAGATGGCGGGCGCACACTCCGTCGAGGAGGAGGACGCGCTCCAGTTCGCGCGTGCGGTGCTGCGAGGGCGCGTCGAGAAGGAGGTGCGGTACCTCGGGATGGTCGTGAGGTGCGTTCCGAGCTTGCGTCCGTTGTATGGTGCTGACGCGCGGCGCTCTAGGAAGCTACCGGCGGAACAGCTGGGGATGCTCCTTGCGGAGCTGCTGGCGCTGTTCGAGCAGGTTGGTGCGGGCGGAGATGGCTCGGAGGAAGGGACGCCGCACGCACAACTGCAGAACCTGTTTGCGCAGCTGCCGCGGAGCGAAGAAGGCGAGGATGGCAACCCCGATGCGGACGGCCCACCGCAAGAAGATGGCGCTCCCGGCGTGCGCGAGCTCTCGGACGCCCTGGGAGGCTGGCTCGTCGACTTCCTCGAGTGAGTCCGGCGCAGGAGCGCGATTCCGATCGGTGCCACTGACATCGCCGTGATCGTAGGCAGCGCTTCGTGAGGCTGGACGAAGGGCCCCTGTGGGACATGTGGTACATGGGGAACACGCCGTTCCCCGCAGAGGTGCGCAGCGCTTTCCCCTTCCACCCTGTTTCCGCTCACGTCGCGCCACCTCTAGCTCATCAACCCCGCCCCGCGCCTCGCCGTCGTCTCCGCGCTCACGCACCCCTCCGACTTCGCGCGTGCGCACTGCGAGCTCCTCGAGCCCGCGCCCTCTCCCTCCGCGTCTCCGTCCCCCGCGGACCCGCTCGACCTCGACGGAGACGAGGAGGACGAGGGCGAGGAGGCGCTGTGGGAGCTCCCGGACGCGAGCATCCTGTTCCGGCGGTACGTGGAGGCAGGCCGGATGGTGAACGTGTACGACTGGTTCCAGTCGTTCGCGGTCGTGCTCGAGGGCCAGCGGCGGCGGCTCCGCAAGCGCGAGCGCGAGGTGGCCGTCGCGAACGGCGGCGGTGCGAGACGGGTGAACGGCGTGCCGAAGGGGAAGGGGGCGCTGCAGCTGGAGGCGGAGGGCGAGGACGAAGAGGAGAGCGAGGAGGAAGGTGCGAGCGCCGAGGAGGAGAGCGAGGAGTGGGTGGAGGAGGTGCAGGCGCGATTCATGCGCGCGCTGCATACACTGGACTGGATGGGCTTCGTCCGCCATACGGGCAGGAAGGCGGACCATATCATCCGCACGGTTTATGACGTGCTCGATTAGCTCAGTTCGATAGCCGTCTTTGTCCAATGTCCCAATGGTCTGTCCGCGTCGGCTAGTAATGTTCCAAGTGCCCTATGCTACATCCAGATTACAGGTTAAAACATAGACAAGTCAATTGGAATAGAGAGCTATAGCATGTCCTTCTCAACCGCGACCCCTCAGCCACTTCAGCTCACAAAATCCACCCCACCAATAGCAATGCAGCCAACAGCGATGCACTCCCAACCGAAACGCCTGCAACGCGGCGCGCAGCGCCATTCGCAGACACGCCAGTTATCGTCGTGGGCACCGCGTCGGGCGGACGCGAGCTCGTCGCGACCCTGAAGCCCGTCGTGGCGGCCATCGCGCCCGCAGACTGCGTGCCCGCTGCCGCACTAGTCGCCGCCGTCGCCATCGAGCCGAGCTCGGGGTGCTCAGAGGCGTTGAACGAGCCCGTCATACCGGTCATCCTACGAGTGGGTGCGTCAGTGGGCGGGTGGGTAGAGAAGCGGGCGGGGAAGACGCACGTGAAGGTCGCGGAGAAGGCCTCCGCGGGGAAGGCGGAGTTGTTCGCGTCCTTGAGGCTGAGGGACTGAAAGCGGATGAAGCTGCAGACATGTGTGTTAGCCCGCCGGGCGGTGTGCGCGAGAGGTGTGCGTAGTGCGAACGCACTAGTAGTCGCCGTTGGCCCCCACGGTGGGATCTGGTGTGAAGACGATCGACTCTGTCGTGGCGACGTCGACGCTCGAGACAATGTTCTGGACTCGCGTCTAGAGCGGGAGGTACCGTCTCAACAACGCGGAGTGGGGTGACTAGTAGAGACGTGCCTGGACGGTCGCGCTCCCGACGTAGATACCAACGCTTGCCTTGCCGAACTTCGTGAGGGCGGGGTCGGATCCGTCGTCCTTCCAGGATATTGTCTGGTTCTGCCCTGCAGTCCAAGTCGTCCCGTCGACGGGTGCAGTGACCTGGGCAAACGTTCAGTGAGGTTGTTCATGTGTGCAAGGCAAGGAGTCTCACGTACATAGAGCTTTCCCAGAGCGGGGAGACCGAATGCGGCGACGAACAGCAGTCGTGCAACCCGCGAAGACGTCGACTTGGGCATACCGAAGCTACGAGGAGGACAGAGTCCACCGGCTCAGGCGCAGGAGCGCGAGTGCGTGTTGAAGAATAGAGAGAAGACGCAGCGGACGAGGCTGAGGCAACGCGGGCCAACCACGATCGTTTGACAGGTGGTCAACTGCGTGGCGATCGACCGTCTGCGTCTGAATCATCTCGGACTAGAGGATCCTCAGACTTTATACACACGGGGTTAATGCATGGGACTGGGAGTCAGATAATTGGGCCTTTTTTCGAGAGGATATTCTCGAAAGTCGGACTAGTAGTAGACTCGCACCGGTAGCGTACTAGTAGTACGTGACCCTTCGACGACGGCCGTGAGATGGGAGACAGATGGCGGCTGCCAGTAAATGACGACGAATTATTTGGTGTCCAAGGACATTCCCGTCAGATCATTGTACAACGAAGGTAGACCAGGCTTCACGCGCACGGTCAGCCTAGCGAGAAACACGAACTACGTTACAACAGCGGCAGTAGATGAGATCAAGATCTGGGTCGATCTCGCGGAGCTGGAATGTCAGCCACATCATCCACCTACGGTAAATCATACTCATGTTGTGATGCTGCGACCACGACAATGATCCACTGCCGTCTGAATATACTCGACGTATCAATGTCATCAAAATCTGTGGTCCTGTCAAATGTCCAAACAACAACGTTTCGTCAACGCGCGAGCTTGACGCAAACTTGAACGGCGGAGCGGTAAGCACCACGCCTTCAAGTTCTCATTTGCGTGTAGCTGGGCTTACATGTCTCTAAGCATGTGCTACAGATTTCTTCTCCTCAGGTCTAACATACGCATGAGAAACTTTGGAATATGGTCGGCCAGAGTGTCCCAGCGTCAGGTATCTGGGCGCCAATAGGGACTACTAGTATAGACGGACGCCGTCCGTCTGATTAGGTTCTCGCGGTTCCCATAGCGGCATATAAGGCTGAACTCGCGAGAAACGACGCGGACGCTACCCTCCTATCTCCCCTGTATCGCGTGTGGGATGTCCTTGGTTCGTTGCTCGTGCGGTCTCGATATCAGTGCCCGGCGTATGGATTCCCATGTCGCCGGGCGCAGGCATCAGCGACTCTCAGGGCAAGCGTCGGCGGCGACGCAGGGTCAGACAGGTCTGTATTTCTCATTGTGTGTGGCGAGGCGAGTGCAGTCTGACGTGCCCCGTGTTTATCTCAGACGCAGCACAGAGCAATGGAGGTGGTACAGCCCCGGATCCAGCTGTCACGCCCACCAGTGTGCCTGCATTGTCCACCACCGGAGTGATGTGCTCTTGTGGAGAGCTCATCAGGCTGCGCAACAACGAACAGAGGGAGCGCCATCTGCAGGGGAGGCGCCATCTAGATGGGCTACAGCGCATGGATTCCCATGTCGCCGGGAGCAGGCATGGGGCCGAACACAGCACGCAGGGCCAGACAGGTCTGTAGACCACATTGCGTGTTGCACGACGACCGACTGCAGGCTGAAGTGCCGCGTTCACTCAGACTCAGCACAGAGCAATCCGGGCAGCGCAGACCCCGATCCAGCTGCTACGCCCAGCAGTGTGCCTGCATTGTCCACCATCGGAGTGATGTGCTCTTGCGGCGAGTTCATCAGACTGCCCAATAACCAATACAGGGAGCGCCATCTGCAAGGGAGACGTCACCTGGATGGGCTACAGCGCATGCGTCACTCCCAAGGTTCTTCCATCGTCGTATACGCGTCAGTAATGCTCATGTATACGCGTACAGGTCCCTCCCAGGCCTCCGAGCCGGGCCCAGCACCGGCCCCGACTACCGACGAAAGAGGCAGGCGCGCGCACATACCCTCCACGACAGTCCGCTGCGACATTTGCAGCATCCTTCTGGACGACATGCCCGCGTACGAGGCGCACAAGCAGGGCGACGCGCACCGGCGCGCTCTAACAGAGCTCGCCTTCGCGTCTGCCTCTGCCACGAGCAGCTCTACTGCCGCGTACATCCGCTGCCCCGTCTGCGAGCGCGACCTACCCGCGGCGCGCTGGGAGGCGCACGTCGCGCGCGACGCGTACCACCGCTGGCGCGAGCAGTATGCGGACGTCACCGCACAGGTGCGGTCCGCGGAGATGAACCGCAACGGAGTGTCCGTGACGGGGGAGGCTGGCGGCATCGACTTTGGGACGCTCGAGGCGGATGCGGTGCAGGGGACCTCGGTTGAGCATACGGTGGAGGTGACGGTGTCGAACGACGAACCGGGGAGCCTGATCACACTCCAGTCGGCCAGGTTCACCTCGTCGTATAGAGACAGACCCGGAGGCTCCAGGTAAGTGCCCTATCGCACCCTCCCAGGTTGAATATACTAATGCGATTCCACCTAGCTTCTCTGCACTCCTCCGCGGCGCCTCGCGCTTCGTGAACTACGGCAAACCGCGTATGGTCGTCGTGACGTTCCACGCCTCGTACGCCGGGCGCTTCGACGACACGCTCGAGCTCGAGTTCCACGACGTGCGCCGACGCGAGCGCTTCCTGCTCCTGCGGCGGGTGCTCGCCGTCGTCGGGCCCGCCGCGGACTACGCCCTCCTCGCATCCATCGCGCGCGGCTCGTACCACCGCCCGCTCTTCGTCCCGCACGAGCCTACCCCGCACGCGGTCCCCACCCGCCGCCCGCCGACGTGGAGCAAGGTCCGCTGGGCGGTGAAGCTGCCGGAGTTCCCGGTGCCGAAGGCATTGATGAGGGTGTTGAACACGATGGATGGGAGGGGGAGCGTGGAGCAGATACGTGGGAGGCTTTTGCCGAGTGTGTTGAATATGGGGACATATGGCAAGTTCTTTAGCACACTCCTCCATTCGGAGGAGTGGCAACAGAGGTGCGCGTGCTGGATGCCTGTGGATAGTGTGCATGCTGACCGTTGTTTAGTGTTAACTTGTCTCGCTCCAACCTCTTCGATGCCCCTATCACTGCAGTGGGCAGTCGCTACAAGTAGGCATCCTTGCTACGTCATCTGTATGCTTTCATACTGACATATGGTCAGGCTACCGATCCCCGGCCTCATCGAGGGCAAGCCCACCCTGCGCGTTGGCGACACAATCCTCGTCTGCAAGTCTGACGGAAGCAACACCTGGCATGAAGCCGTCATCCACCAGGTCAACCTCGTCGACGTGATCTTGCGCATTAACCCGCAGTTCAAACTCTTTCCGGGTCGACGTGCAGGCAAGATAGACGTGAAGTTCCAGCTAAATCGCATGCCATGGCGCAGGCGCCAGCATGCGGTTCTGCTGGACAACAACCAGGCGCGGATCCTTTTCCCAACTCCTGAACACACCGAGGATCTGCGTCGCCCCACGGCAGAGGATATCGACGCCTTGAGTTTCGACGATGCCACGCTCATAGACAACTATGAGCAGAAGGAGGTTGTCGCTGCAATTGTCAATGCCCCTCCGGGCAGCGTCCCATTCGTGGTGTTCGGCCCGTACGTATCACTTTCTTCCTCGGCCGGTTCATGAAGCTCATGTCCATTAGGCCCGGCACCGGCAAGACTGTGACCCTCGTGGAGGCCGCGTTACAGATCCTCATCAACAATCCCAACGCGCGGCTGCTCCTGTGTGCGCCGACCAACGAAGCAGCCGACCTGATAGCATCCAAGCTGATGATTCTCGGGCCCAGCCAGCTTTTCAGGCTCAACGCCCTCTGGCGACCTATGAAAGGCGGGTTACAAATGATGCTCAAGGACTTCTGCTTGATCAACGGGAACAAGGTGTACGCCATTCCTGAGGTAGAGATTCTGAAGAAGGTCAGAGCCGTTGTGACGACGTGCGTATCCGCGGGCGTCCCGAATGGCCTGGGCATCGAGCGCGGGTGGTTCACGCATGTGTTCGTCGACGAGGCGGGCCAGTGCATGGAGCCCGACATTATGGTCCCGCTCAAGCTGCTAGCGGACGCGGAGACGAACATTGTTCTTGCGGGAGACATCAAGCAGCTCGGCCCCGTCATCCACTCGAGCATTGGTCGCGAGCTCGGCCTCGGGTACCCCTACATGGAGCGGCTGTTGAAAATACCCGTCTATGACTTGAACCTCTATGGTGGCATTACGTGAGTGGATATCCCTTTTCGCAGCTAGTCACAAATAATCGCGATGTCTGCGGTCATAGGATTACGAAGTTGGTCAAGCATTTCAGGTCACACCCCGCGATCATCGGGATTTCGAACAGGCTGTTCTACGCGAACGAGTTGCAGCCCCTCGGCGACAAGGCAATCACTCACAGCATGCTTCGGTCGACATGTCTGGATGGCTTGAACCCCCAGTTCCCTGTCGTGTTCCACGCCATCAGCGGGACGGACGAACAGGAGGCGGGTTCGCCGTCGTACTTCAACAAAGCGGAGGCGTCGCTTGTTGCGAGATATTGTGAGGAGCTCGTCGCTGACCTGAAGGTCCCTCTCAGTACGCTATATCCCTATGAGAACGCGACCTCTCTGCTGACGCTGACATCTCCAGGTGCGAAGGATATCGGAGTCATCAGCCCCTATAGTGCGCAGTGCAGCAAAATTCGCGCGCTGCTGGGAAGGCGCTCGACTCAGCTGGAGGGTGTGAAGGTGGGTACCACGGAGGAGTTCCAGGGCCAGGTGAGTTCCTTCTATTTTGCCGTCGACATGTGTCTGGAATGACTTGGATTGTAGGAACGCCGAGTCATCATCATCTCGACCGTGCGCAGCAACCCCGCCCACGCACTCAGAGACGTGCGACATCGGTTGGGCTTCGTAGGCGATCCTCAGAGGTTCAACGGTGCGTGTTGTGCTGAATGATGCGTCGTCTCGACTGCTGTTTAATGATGCGGATCAGTTGCTATCACCCGGGCACGAGCACTCCTCATCGTTGTTGGCGACCCGAATATCCTCGCGCTCGACCCTGTCTGGAAGGAATTCCTGGCTTATGTGAAGAGGAACCGCGGGTGGAGAGGAGTGGATGTCTCATTCGGGGACGGATCGGATTCAGACGAAGGCATCTCTGCACAGACCGCGGCTCAGCAAGATGTCCAGGAGTTGATACAGAGACTGCGGTCCTTGACGATGGAAAATGCTGACAGATGGAGGGTCCCGGAACCAGACTCTTCCGACTCGGAGCCGGACGATGAGGCGTATGATGATAGGCCTGCGGACTTGGAGGAGTGATGCTCAGTTAGTCGTCGCAACAGCACTTCGTGGTCACGGCGCATGTATGTGGTGTATCCGTATCTACAACCTATGATCACAGTATTATGCATGTGCAGCTGACTACACGACTCTAGCATACCATGACAACTTCGGTTGTTTCACCAGCTGTATGCGCTCCCCCCCCACTACTTCTCACCGGGCTACAACCCAAACAACTTCGGAAGTCCCGCCCAAATTCGCTGGCGCCTATTTCCCTCTCTTTCTACCAATGTTTTGATACACGCCGAACAGAGGGGATACGCGGGTTTCGGCGTCTTCTTGGAGGAATACTTGCGTATGGTTGTGATCCACGAACGTAGGGCATCGCCTTCCCCCCCGTCAATGCAGGCTGCAATATCAACTGACAGAATGGAGTGGATAGAGGTGTTGCAGCGCGATTTTGTTGCGCATTCGCCATCTGTGCCGATAGGATTGAACGTGTCTCTGAGCGTAGTGATCATAAACAGAGTGCAGAGCTTGGCCCTCGCGTTGAGACACCGCTCTAAGTCTTCTGGACTCAGAGAATCCTGAGTACCGTCCAAGCGAGCGTGCCCCTCCTGGAGCTCCTTAGCAGTCAACTGGCAGCAGAGGTAGAGGGCGGCGGGAAGTACCGACAGCGTGTTGGTGAGACGTGCGAGGTTGACCGCCACGATGGGATGGGTGTCATCATCTTTGAATCCCTCACGGATGTCCCATGAAATCAATGTGGATGGGAAGTGGTCCTTGAGGTCTTCCAGGGAATCCCAAAGGAGTTGCTTCATGCCATACTTGTGCGCGAGTCGAGTGCAATTAGCGAGGTCTTCGAAAGCAGACAAGGGAAGTTCCAGAAACCTGTGATCATACTATTGGTGGGTCAAAGAGGTGTAGCGAGACAATGTAGAGCACGAACTGCGTAGGAAGAAGTACCGATAGCAGTGAACGAAGCTCCGCTGCCGTATCTGTGACATGAACTACGGGACAGTCGTCCACGGCGTCCAGACCCGGTTGAGGCAGGCTGAACATGTCACGGAAGACGTCGGAGTGCGTGGAGAGCAGGCCTTTGTAGACGCGAAACCCAACGTTCTCCGCAATGACCACGATGTTTCCATCCTCTAACCAGAATTCTCCGTCGCGGCTGAAGGGCTCCTTCGACAAACCTGAGTCCACGCTGGCAGCGCCGGACTCCTCGTCGATTCGCGGCCGCTTGCGTAGCCGTGGTTTATCGGAGTGAGTACGTGACTTACTGCTCATAATGAGCAGATGAGAATGAGTTCTGGGGTGAGTGGCCGGGTACCGAGGAGGTGAAAGGCAAGGTCTGTGAGTCGTCGACGCGTCGACGCGTGCGCGGGCGTAGCACGTGATCACGGGGTCGGGCGGTACAACATGGTCAATCTTGTCGATTTGTTGTCGACACTAGAGAGACTCACTGGGCTTCGCAGTCACGGCGCATGTATGCAACGTATGGTAGTTTACAAGCACAGCTGAAGCTGAGTATGCGAATGCATGGGTTTCGCATAAGTACCGTATACATCAGTTACCCTGATTCACCAGCTCTCGAGTCTCCGAGTCCGCTACTCCTCCTCCTCCTCCTCCTCATCATCATCATCACTGGTCTCTAACCCGAACAACTGCGGAAGTCCGGCCCAGAGTCGCTCGCGCCTATCTTCCTCTCTTTGTACCAATTGCTTGATGCATGCAGAACAGAGGGGATGCGCGGGCTTCGGTCTCCTCTTGTAGGAATGGGCGTGTATGGCGCTGATCCATGAGTGTAGGGCTTCGCTATCACCCGCATCGAGTACGAGATAATCTGACAGAATGGAGTGGATAACGGTGTTGCAGCGTGAGTGTGTCGAGCATTTGTCGTTTTTGCGGATATGATTGAACGTCTCTCCGAGCGTAGATGTCACAAACAGCGTGCACAGCTTGGCCCTCGCATCAAGACATCGCCGTAGGTCCTCTGGGCTCAGAGTATCTTTGGTGCCGTCCGAGCGAGTGTGCCCCTCCATGAGCTCCTCGGCAGTCAACTGGCAGCAGAGGTAGAAGGCGGCGGGAAGCATTGACGGCGTGTTTGTGAGACGTGCGAGGTTGACCCCCGCGATGGCTCGCCACATGTCAGCATAGCGATATTGATCTCGGCAGTCCCGTGAAGCCAGTGTGGATGGGAAGTAGTCTTCGAGCTCTGTCAGAGACTCTTCAAGGAGCTGCTTCATGCCATACTTGTGCGCGAGTCGAGTGCAATTAGCGAGGTCGTCGAAAGCAGACAAGGGAAGTTTCCGGAACCTGTGAAGATACCATCGATGGGTCTAAGAGGTGTAGCAAGGTGACAATGTGTAGCACGTACTGCGTAGGAAGAAGTACCGATAGCATTGAGGATATCTCCGCTGCAGTGTCTGTGACATGAACTACGGGACAGTCCTCCACAGCGTCCAGACCCGGCTGAGGGAGGCTGAACATGTCGCGGAAGACGTCGGAGTGCGTGGCGAGCAGACCTTTGTAGACACGGAATCCAACATTCTCCGCAATGACTACGATGTCTCCGTCCGCGTACCAGAACCTATCGTCTCGGCTGAAGGGCTCCTTCGACGAATCCGAGCGCGAACTGGCAGCGCTGGACTGCGAGTCGGTTCGCGGCCGCTTGCGTGTCGGTGGCTCATCGCTCATGGTTGTAGTGACCGAGTTGAGCAAGGTATGGCGAGTCGTCGACGCCTTTGTACAAGCTCGCCCGGCAGAAGCAAATACACTGACGGCCTGAATTTACGTGATAGCGTAGCTCTAGCGCCTTTGGCGGTGGCCGGCGCGGGGACTTTCAAGCTGTCATTCGAATGCATGCCCGAAACCTTGTAGACGTACCAGAAGATGGCTAACTCACCTCGCGTCCAACATTCTATCTCACTTTCTCAGAATGAAAGCGGAGGGAACCACACTGATCCAGCAGATCCAAAGTTGTAAGGATGAGGGAGGTCGTTGAAGTACGGTACAAGCGCCGGTGGCCTGCCATCAGCGGCCACGGTGGCGCGGTCTGTCATTGTGGCTGCGACAAGCATGCGCCAGTGTATGAGCCCAAAAGGGTTCCTGAGTCGATTCCGATTCACTGTCATATTTTACAGGTACAGGTTACAACACGACGCGCAAACGTATAGTACACATACAATACACAGAACAAATCAATCCCGAACCCTCATGACAACCGCTGTTTCTTCTTCTTCCTGCCGCCTTTGCTCTGGCTCTTCTCCTTCTTCGCGCGTTTCTTGTCCTTCTTCTGCTTCACGGTCGACAGACACCTTAGAAATGCCTCCTTCACTTGGTCATTGTGTCCGACCAGCTGGAACCCGTAACATCGCACGAGTAAGTGCCCATCCTGATACGCATCGCGCAGCGTCTGCATGATCGATGACATCGTCTGCATGCTCGACCGCTGGATCGCTCCACCGAGGACTCGCGGCGTCTGCTGCACGAGGCTGTTGAACATCGTCTTCTACATCACTGTCAGGACCACGCAAAAGGGGGATCATCGCTTGACACGGTACTCACGCTCTTCGACTTGTCGAGCTTGCACAGTTCGTCAAGCCGCATGATGGACATGCCCGTGCACTGGTAGGTCCCGCAGTAGTGCCAGGCGCCGCCCGCGGAGAAGCACATGTCGCGCGTCTCGCGGACGCGCGGCCACGCCTTGCATGTCTTGCGCTCCGCGGGCTCAGCCCTGGACGTGCCAAAGTTCCAGCGCTGGGCGGGGTACAGCACGACGCAGCGACTGAGGTCTTCGTACGGCGTCCAGATGGTCATGTCCGACATGCACTTCAGTACCTTCCCGGAGTAGCTGCAACAGTCGAATCAGCTCGAAGCTTGCCTGAGAAGAGAACGAGATGCGTACGATACGCTGGATAGGGCCTAGTCATGATCAGTGATTGGTACTGAGATGTGATAACGAGGCTTACCAGTGTAAGTGCCTGCCATACCGCCTTCCCAGACACACTGACGAAGAGTTGTTCGAATTCCACAGGTGGGTCCGGTACGATCTTGTAGGGATCGGTCTGAAGGAACTCATTGATCTCGAACTGACAACCATCACAACGTGCGTCAGCCACTGCAGTCGTGCTCGTTGGACATACGGCACTCACGTCGCGGATCGACATGTTAGCCATCGAGGGCATATCAAGGTCATCGCCGTCTTCTGCGGGGCCACTCTCGGGGAGCTCGTCATCGGACTTGGCATCTTCGGATCCGGATCCGTCTTCAGACTCTGAGTCGGACAACGTCTGGGCTTGTGTGGATGTGCGGGCCTGAGTGTAATCCTGGCGGCGGGATCAGACGCGTCGTCTTCTTGTATGTAGACAACTTACCGGTAGACGTGGAAGTCTGGCAGCCGGTGCCTTTCTCTTTGCCGGAAGCCTGGCTAGTTTGCGGACTTGCGTCGATGGAGGCGGCAATACGGGGTTTGACTGCCACGAGACGGATGTGTCAGATCTTGTAAGTGACTTTATTGTAACGAGACTTGCCGTTCGTGCTGCATTCGGGTCGATATTGTCTCGGATGCTTAGACGTTCGAGACCCTTTTGCGCTTCGTCATAGTTCTGCATGAGCGCGACTCAAAATCAGTCTCAGGAAGTCGACTAGTCCACGCGCGCACTCGCCGTACATGTTGAACATCAAGCTTCCGTTTCCTGCCTCTGTCTGGCATGACGGTACAGTCAAGATACCTAGATAGTGTAGAGTTTCATGGGTGTGGTCAAGGCGCGAAATGTTGATAGAGCAGACTGGCAGGAGAGCTATACGTACCGGCGATTCCAATTAGTGTGACTGGTAGGGCAAGGCTGGGGTAAGTTACAATGATAAGGCTAGTCGTACGCTGACAAGGCGTACCAATCTGCTCAGAACGTCGCGCAACCTCAGGTTCGCATCCGCCTGAGCCTGTGAACAGTTGGTCGTGCTCGCTCAGGCAAACAAAGACAATGATCGCCAGTGAATCGCATTAGCAGTGTAATAGCAGTGATCCACGTCCAGTCATAGTCTCACCACACTCGTGCGAGGGGTTTGTGTCGAACCTACGTTCAGTCAAGCCTTCGGCCGCCAACGTTCGAGCGAGTGGACCGAGATCGATTACGTCAGCCGTAGTGCCGGGAGCCATTCTAATTGGCAGCGCGCTCTTGCTCAAACCAGTTCGAGTTCAGACCAACTTCTCGTTCATCATCGCGTCCCACCTCGAACCCGGCAGGGCAGCTACGAGGATGTTTTCTTGGTGACTGTACGGCAGCGCGCTCTTGTCGATCCGCCCGTCCGGCCACTGCTCTACGCCCGTGCGCACGACCAAGACGAGTCGCTCCCTCAGCTGACCATCTCCGCAACCTCAATCCCTGCCTCCGTGCCAGTCCAACGCCGAACGATAGTCAAACAATGTATCCTGCTGCAACAGCTTTCTCGTACCGCAGCGGTGCACCCGACGGCGCGCTATGCCGCCATCTCGGTGCGTACGCGTTTCACTCGCAGTCTGCTCACAGTGCCTCACACCGCACCCTCCTCTCCCGCCCTCCTGTCCCGCCACCCTCCTCTCCCGCCCTCCTGTACCTCGCCCTCCATCGACATAGCTGTATCCGCGCGACCGAGACGAGTCGATTGATGCCACTCATGCCCCATATCTCGCCCTTCGCGGTCTCGCAATTCCCCGTCTTCTCAGTCTTGCACCCGCCTTGCTCCTGCCCTCCCCCACACCGAGCCCTTTGTTTCTACTGCCCAAACACTGCACCAGAACACGTCCAGCCTTCGTACGCCGTGCCTCCCTCTTCGCAGATGCGATTCTATGCATAGGTTCGCTCACTGTGCGCCGTTCTCCCTGACCCGCCCAAGGCCGCGCCCGCGTCTGCTGCTCACTCCCTTCGCTGCCTACCGCCTTTTCCACAACACCAGAACACGCACCGCTGTCGTACGTCGTGCCTCCAACTTCGTCGATACTGATCCATGCATCGGTTCGCTCGCCATGCGCCGTTCTATCCGACGCCCTCATGGCCATCCACGACCCTCTTCTGTGTCCCTTCCTCGCTACCCAGCACCTTTTTCGCAACACCAGGGCATGCGCAGCCATCGTACGTCGTGCCTCCCTCTTCGCCCATGCGACTTCATGCACCGGATCGCTCGCTGTGCGCCATTTTACCCGACGCGCGCAACGCCGCCTGCGCGCCTCTGCTGCTCACTTCCTTCGCCGCCCACCGCCTTCCTCACATCACCACACCACGCGCAGCCGTCGTACGTCGTGCTAACGACTTGCCCGATACCAATCTATGCATCCAACCGCTCGCTATGCGCCGTTCTCTCGGGCGCGCCCAAGGTCGCCCGCAGTCGTCTGCTGCTTACGACTTCCTTCGCCGCCCACTGCCTTTCTCGACGCGGCGCAGCATTTGCCATGTGGATCCCGTCGTGCTCTGCGTCCCGCTCATCCTTTGGGTCAACCGACAGCCTGTGCCTGCCCTCCATCATGCGCAACAGCGGCGATGTGCGAACAGCACGTACATGTGCCCCCGGTGCGTACGTGTCACGTTCAACGCTTCTGCATTCATCTCAAGCGATACTACAGGCCACCCGATGCGCTGGACGCGCTGACGCGAATGCACATGGCTCGACATCGAGAGGTCATGCATCAGCGCCGCCCACTACACCACTCGCACGGCGCGGAAACGACCACGAACCTGACCATGTTGCGTGGTGCACGCACGTTGGACAGTGCGCGATTCGGACGGCGGTCATGCAAACAAGACGTCCAAGCCCTCGACTGACGCTCCGGAGCAGTCACGATCAGTCTATCCCAGCCTCTTACGGCGATCTGTGCCGCGCGTCCGAGCACGCACATCAGCAGCTTCCGTACACAACGTTCAACACGACGTCCGTCTGGGCGACTCTACCTACACACCCGTGATCGCGCGGGCTCCCCGACACACTTCCATCTCGACCTGCACCCATCTCTCGACCCCTTATACGCTGCAAGCAGAGCGGGGGCGGTCCGCTCGCAGCCGCCGTACGCCGTCGTGCCGTGCTCGAAGACGGTCGTCCATGATCCGTGCGCGAACGCGACAGTGCGTGCACACAAGAGCATGCGCCCGCGCCCGCCAGCGTTCTCGAACGTGCTCGCCCGCAAGGCCATCGAACGGCCTGGGACGACCTGCGGCGAGTCACCTCTGGTCAGCGACGTCGACTTCAAGGGCAGATCGACAACGCTCACCTGTACGCGTCCTCGCGGAAACAGCCTACGCCCGCCGGCGCCGTCGCCACAGGGCACGTCGTCGTGGCCAGTCCACTATGAAGTTCGGTTAGTACTCTTGCATTCGACACGATCCCAGACTCGACTCACCGATGCTCCCCTCTGCGTCCCCACCCTCGTACTTATACCTCACTCGCGTCAGCACGGTGACTCCCCGTCGCCTTTCTGGGCACTCGTGCGCGATGTCCACGGAATCGAAGCTGAAGGCGGCGGCGGCGGCGGCGGCGTGCACGGCGGGTTTCATGCACGACAGCTCGGTCGCTGGCACGCAGCACCGGGGGCCGACACGGTGCGTACCAGTGCGTGCGTGTTGATCGGTGTGGCCTCAGCCACATCGTCGCGGCGCTGACTGGAATCGAAGCGTGTGTACATACGCTCGAAGTCACCCGAGGGCGCGGACAATGACCCGGCAACAGCGCAAGGGCATGCACGTCGGGGCGGACCATGGTTGTAGTGTGTCGCGGAGGGACACAATTCAGACGGTGCAGGTATCACAGGATGAGACGGTGCGTGTTTCTCCATGCTCGCCAGCCGTCTGACAAGCTCGTTCCATGCAGTCTCGCCCCAAAAGTCCATCGCGCATGCTCGCGCCACGTCTCGGGAGCACAGCTTAACCCTTCCATTCGCAAACATGCTCGCGCAACATCGCCTTCAAGTTCTTGCGCCGTACGAGCCTGAGTCCCAGTGGTGCGCTCTGGTAGGACGTTGAACGGCTGCGAGCAGGATTCGGAGGCGGTGAGTGGCCGTGCGGCGTCTTCTGATACTGACCTTCGGATAGGTCGGCGGCGGGCAGGAGGCGAGCTGTGGGCTGCGATCCTAGACGATGGCGGACGCAGGTACGGGGAGCTCAAGCGACGGCGTGGTCATTGGCAGGGCTCCCTCTCGTCCTCGCATAGCGCGTGCGTAGCGTCTGGGGACGCGAGGTCACGGACGGGAGTGAAGGACGGGCATTGTGTGGTTGAAAGGAGATGGATGCCACGGGGGACGACGGGCACAACGTAAGTCGTCGCCCTCGGTGCCGCCTCATGTATGTAGAAACCGCATGTACATAGCGTTGCAGCAATAGATATATTGAACTGTACTACGACGGGCGTGGCGGGATGAAAGTATCATTGCGAGGGTAATGCATCTTTCGAACAGGTCTATCGCAAGCTCTTGGCCTGCGATGCCTTCCGCAAAGCCGCAGCCGGCGGGTTGGACGCAACATCGCGGGCTACGTCCCGGCGCGATGTGAACGCGCACAGCGTTCCAGCGACCAACGCCGCAACCGGGTCTCGGGGAAACAACGTACCACTATCCGTTATCCAACTGCGTGTCGTCTCCGCCTCCCATCGAGCCACTGCACCTGTCCAGTGGCATCCAGCGTCGTCAAGTGTTCGCGAGTGTTCAGCCTTGGAAGTACCGGCGCGTACGTAGTAGCACGGTCGACCATTGGAAGGAACTCCGCCACCTGCACGTTGCGGTTCAATGCGTCCGCGAGCCAAAGGCGGTGGTACGGACCTACTCGAGAGCGACCGCGCATCGTACCATTGGTAAACACGATTCTTGGCCCCACTGTCTGGTGGAGGAAAGGCTTTGGCATCGCCTGAGCGATGTGTGCAGTCTCTTGCCGAAAGATCTGAGAGAGCGAGCTTCCAAACAGCGAATGACTGGAGCTGCTAAGCGTAAGACGAGAGACTCACCCTGTGGTAGGGATCTGGTTACCGTAGCTGTGTGCCGGAGATCGGCCAGAGACGACCCTGCTCATCTGGCTGAGTTAAGA
The DNA here is from genome assembly GCF_022264815.1 of Rhodofomes roseus. NCBI lineage: Eukaryota > Fungi > Basidiomycota > Agaricomycetes > Polyporales > Fomitopsidaceae > Rhodofomes > Rhodofomes roseus. Next base: position 75,090 of record NW_025952993.1, on the reverse strand, counting down.
CGAACACGGACGTACCGTTGGGTGATTACAGGGTCTCCGTATACTCGCAATATTGTTGTCCATGTATGTCGCGACGTAGAGCTGCGGCGTCCAGACGTCAGCCACGGCATGGGCATATCAGGTCAAACAGGATCATCCATTCCGGGCGAGAGTAATCTGCCCACTGGCATGGACCTGGTACATGGTGGCCGATTGTTCGGATGCATCGATTGAACTTCTGTCGTATAGATCTTTAGTTTCCTTTCCTTGCGCTGCACGAAGAGCCAAGGCCTTCTTACCGAATCAGCAGCTGGTCTCCCTCACATGGAGCGGAAGGACGTATCAGCGTTGAGTACTACCGCAGCGCGCGGGTATCAGCTTCTCCATCTGTGTCGAGAGATGTCTAGGCAATATGCCATAGTTGCAACGGTGCATACCCCTTGGTTCGGCACTCCAAACGACTTCGCCGATCACCCGGATCGCAAAGATCCAGTCATAGATGGCGAGGTCGACAGTGAGGGAAGAGGTCACCACCATAGTAGTCACCCGCTGATGGGTGTCTCTCCTCCAACTCCTGAGGATGACTTCTGCGTCTGCGTCGCAAACTTCAGGATATCGACACCGAGTCTGGATTCTGCTGTTATCTTCTTGCGGTACAGCTGTCCAGGTAAGACCTCACAGAGCTCCGCGGGAGTTGAAGGTACAGTCAGGACGATGTCAGACCTGTGGCGCATCGGAGGCATCGTGCACATGAGCGAGCAAGAGGGCCCCCGCCACCGTAATGGATTCTTCGTAACCGAACTCAGGCTATTGACGATCAACCGCTCACTGATATATCACTCACGGTTCCACGACGAATCCTGGAGGGCTGTTAAAGACATAGGGTGCAGATGAGATCTGGCGGCGTACCTAGATGAAAGACGAGTCTCACCGGCCCGGGGGCAATCGAAATGCCTACTAGGACGGCCCCTCTCCGTGCGGCGGGCCCTGCAATACCCGGCGTACAGCTTGAGATCTGTTGGTCTAGCTGGATTGTGTGTTGTCTCACTGAAGCATGAACATGTCGGTCTCGTTGGGAGGATAGTAAACTCACACATAAGTCGTCGCTGCGGCCGCGGAATACATGGCTTGATCGGAGGCTGGCGCAGCCAGATATGAAAGGAGCGGGCTATTGTGACGCACGGCGTCCAAGATACGCACCAGGCCATCCCGCGCGGGCGCGAGGGCATGCTTTCAACATGGTGTCGTCACTGCCTATCAATGCTGCAATTGTCAGCCTTCTCGAGATCGTATAAAGGTCAACGTTGACATTGTACTCACTTATCACCGAATACACATGTTTCGCCCACACTCGCCGGCTCAAGTTGCTGCAAAATGGCTTTGACGTCTCGATTGCACATCACCTTGTCTCGTGTAAGAACCTCAGCCTCTGTGCTCATGTATGTTCGGCAGAACGGCTCGTACGGCTTAGCAGTTATTTGTGATTGGAGTATCGTGGCGAAAGGACAGGTGAGACCCTTCGAGTCTGTTCATATTCCAGTGCGCGCAGACCGTGTATTCAATCCCTCGGGCCATGAATGTACGCCGCACTTACTACACAAACCGAGAGAGCCCACGGCGGCGCAGCATCGGTGTTGTTCTCTCGAGCTATCGTAGCATTGGGTATTGCAACAACCCTGCACACCAGGTCAATGAGACCATTGCAATCAACTGCCCGCCGAAAACCCTTGTGCGCCTCGTTCAGAGACTGCAGGCACATGCCGCAAGTTCCTCGTTAGACGACTTCCTGGCGGACCGAAGAGCGGGCGGTCCAGACGCCGCCTGACCGTCCTGACGATCATGGACGTATCTACACAGAATCAATGTATGATTCAACCGAGTGCAAACCTGTCTTGCATGCGCTGTCCAGGTCGCGCGTCATGGACTGACAGAGCATCGGGTGATCTGTATCTCGTACCACCCCTCACGTTGGCAGCGACGCTCTGCAAGAAACACCGTTTGACGAGCGAGATCCCCACGGAGAGATCCCTTCAGTAAATCGAGGGTAGTACGCGCCTGTACGGATACATCCTCACAGATGCCATACACCGCGCTTGAAGTTGATGTGCCTGCGTGCACCAGGCCCGCGGTGGTGAGATTGCGCGCGCACTGCGAGTCCGTGACACGCAAACAACAGCCATCAATGTGTCGGACAAAGTAGAAAACGGGTCAGAGGCGAGCAGAGGCACAGCGCCACCAGACAATCTCTCGTCTCCATTCCTCCACACGCTCAGCGGGGAAGATGACGCACGGTGTCTTGGGGCCGCGACCGTCTCGCTAATATGATAATAAATGAGATACATAACACGAGACAAGACGTCTCCGGCCACTGAGTTCGAGGTGCCAGGAAAAACGCGCCGAAGGACCGGCTACTGATCAGGATTAGGACAGACGGCGAGATGCCCGTCCGCCGCACCTAGTATACGAGCATTGACTCGGACACCGCCGGTTGACGTGCGGGATGGATGTGAGGCACGCCTGTGGCGCAACCAAGCGTACAATAAGCGAGTCTTGCTCATTGTACGTACCCCGCAGACGGTTCCTGTGCCCTGAAAGCGAACTGCGGGGCCATAGATCCAGGCAAAGGGTGCCTGAATCAGGTTTGCGACCACCGCGTCGGGACGCAGACATGACAGGTGAATAGACACACCTGTGTTGCTCCCTGGTCGATGTACCCTGTCTGTGCGCCCTGATCGAGCCACGCCGTCGTATTTCGCTTGACAGAACCTATCGAGCCCGCGCGCTCTGCCCGAGTGAACATCGTAGGCCGCCGACTGCGCTGGGTGTCTGCGGTAACCAGGTTGAAAGCACCGGTGATCCGCGAGCATGCGAGATGAGCACTAACAGAGACATATCAGTGAATAGTATTGTCGAGTACGATACCTCACGAGCTGGCCCGCGCAGAGTGCCGCATTGCACACCTCTCGAGCCAGCCTTCTCAGCACGTCCTGTAAAGTCAGTTGATCGATCCACTGTGGCACATGCCGTCCGACGAGTCAAATGTGGATCTCGGAACAGCCACCAAAATTCTTTCACAAATGCTCGACATACGATCTATGCGCCCACACGCGCCGGGCCCCCGGTGATACGGGCGCAGGCCCTCAGTGCGTGACAATCACTCAACGACGACAGACACGGTAAGGTGGGAAGCAGACGAACCATACGCGGTGGCGCGTTATTGTCTCGCCTTCTCGTCGCTGTCACTACATGCACGCGCAAGGCGAGGACGAGGCAATTGCTCCTCCTCCGCCGGAAAGCCTATAAGCCTTTGCTGCTACAGCTACATCCAGGTTTGGGTCTCGGCGACGACACGGCAAACGGTGAAATATCCGTTTGCTGTGTTCGGTGCGGCGACTTGAGCAGCCAACATGACGTTCCGAACAGTGTTGGATCGGACAGCTGCGTGTATGCAGACAAGTGTACACGGACCCGCGGCGCACGGACACTGGCCCGCCGAACAATATTCTCTGTTCGGGCCCAGCACCGCACCCGCGGAACGGACACGACGCCTGCTGCGACGCCCTCCACACTCAGACGGGAACCAGAACAATGGGACACAAGTCCCCCATCGAATTTGTGTGTGTGACGCATATAGCTAGAGATATGCATGAAGGACGCGGCCACTCACCGGTGCTGCAGCTCCGAGTCCGGGTCAATGACCCGCTCTATGCGCCCCTGGATCAATTGCGGCTTGTTTGGCAGAACCTGTCGAGCTCGGACAGAGCCCGAATGCGAATGGTAGATTGCGTTGAGAGTGTCAAAGGCCCGGAGACTGTGAGCTACACAGTGTGGGGTCGGGGCCAAGGACACGAGTGCACAGAACGATGGACATTTCAGTAGGCCATGTATCCGAGAGTGATATCGCTTGTATTCGAAGAGACTAGCCGTCGGAATGAGCGATTCTTGCAAGACCTGCACAGCGAACAGCAAGTCGACTAGTACTAGTACACCGCCGTCGCGTGCGATCCGAGTTGGCAGTGAATACAACGCCACCGCTGGAGGGAAGAGATGACTATTGCTGTAGTTGATTCGTTCGGCGTTGCTACACGAGGAGGAGGAGACAAAGACCCGAGATACGCAAGCGCAGAGGTGAAGGGACACGAGAAAGCCGCAACTGTGGCTGAGACTCAACTCGCGCGATGCGACTCGCGCTGAGCTTGGACTCTTGTGACCGCGCACGTCTCTGCACCACCGAATCTAACGTCGCCCGCGACCCTCTCCTGCGCACCTTCCTTGCTGCTCACTGCGTCTCTCACAAAACCAGAACACGCGCAACCCTCATACGTCGTGCCTACAACTTGGCCGATGTCATTGGATGCTTTGGATCGCTCGCTGTGCGCTGTTCTATCCGACGTGCCCAAGGTCACCTCTCTGCTACTCACTTCCTTCGCTGCCCACTCCAGTCAATGCCGAGCAGCATCTAGGATGGATTATCTGACTTGCTCTGTGTTGCACTCCATCTTGGGCGATACCGTTTTATGCGCCGGATTGCTCGCTGTGCTCTGTTCTGTCTGACGCACCCGGCGACACTCGTGATCATCTCCTGCGCGCCGCCTTCGCTGCGCACCGCCTTCCTCGCCTCGAATCGACGCAGGAAGCGTCTCGGATGCGCTTGTCGACGTCCTGGCGTCGCGCTCTTCGTTTGACTCAACCGACGGCCTGTGCTTGATCATGCCCCGTGCCATCATGCTCACTGACTGCGACGTCTCTGGTGCAGCGCCGGTGTATGACCAACCGGTACGTAGCTCGAGTATAATTTGTCTTGATTCATCTCATTCCATACTACAGGCCGCGTGATCGCGTGCGCGAAGGCGAATGCGCAACGAGTTGAACAACGCTATCATGACTCAGCTCCGCTCGCACACACGGCGACTTGACCACTCGCGCGACGTGTATTCAATCCCAGATGGGCTGGCCCGCCATGTGTGAGAGACGCTGGTTTCGTCAGCTCGCACTGGTAGGGAACGGGCTGTCTAAGCGAGGAGAACGTTGGTGGTCGCGACGCGACCGAGTCGTGAGAGGTCGTGAGGTCGTTCGCAGGCGAGGAGCCGGCGAGGAGCTGAGAGGACTAGAGAGGGCGAGGAGCCGTCGAGTCGCTCTAGCGGACGTGCGTGGGCGAGGAGCCCACGAGAAGCGGGTAGCCGAGCCTTGGCGAGGAGCCGGCGCGGGTTACGCTAACGTGCGTCGGCGAGGAGCCAACGAGAGGCTGGTCGTCAGTCTAAGGCGAGGAGCCGTTCAGACGAGCAAGCCGACGTGCGAGGGCGAGGAGCCCGCGAGATACAGTCGATCGAGCCTTGGCGAGGAGCCGGCGCGAGGATTGTGGACGTGCGCTGGCGAGGAGCCAACGAGTCGAGCGTGCTCGCGGCGAGGAGCCCGAGAGACGAGACAGCGAGGAGCTGCTCGGTTTGTCGAGGAGCGAGGAGCACTTTCGACGACAGCGAACTCCAGTTCGGACGGTGCGGGTATCACACGCGGACGAAGTGGTAGGAGTGTAAGAAGCTTAGCGTCTATTCGTTGCGCGTGCGCGAAGTGGCTGCACGCGCGCGCTTACAGTAATTACAGAGTAGAATACAGGAGTTAAATGTCCAGTAATTATGTACGTGCTACGAAGACGTGCGGCTCGCGATTACCGAAGGTGTTCTTGTAGATAGTAGTGTACGCGGACTTGACGCGTTCTACTGCATCCGTAACAGTGCCCCCCATCGCGAGTTGCAAGTCTTGCGCGATGTCGTCCCTCACGTTCCACTCGATCATCAGTCGTCCTAACGCGAACCAGTACCTCATCCGGACCAGGTCGTCATCACTGTCCAGGTAGCGCGGCTCTCCGACTGCTGGGTAGTGCGATGTTCCCTGACCCCAAACTCGGCGTATGCGATCCCGGAGGCCGGCCCATATGGCGCCCTTGGCTGCGTCGGTCGTGGCTGCTTTCAGGCTGGGCAACTGCGCCGCCGCCAGCCGCTCGAAGTTGAGTCGAAATAGGAACGTGCGTAGCTCCCATACTTCGCCCTCCTTCTCCTTCGGGTTGGGGTTGCGGTGGGGAGCGATGGCAGCGTCGGGCAAGGGACGAGTAGCATTGTCCTTGAACGCTCTTACCAGCGTGGGGGAAGATCGGAGACGTGACCTCCACTGACGTTGGTTTCTCGTCTCCCATTCCTTGGGCTCCTTCCTCAATGTCTCGACGCAGTCGTTGCACATCTTGAGCCAAATGAGAGTGGCCAGGTAGCCTTCATCGCCCTCTGCGAGGAGGTGCGAGGGAGAAGGGATGGGGAGCTGGGTTTCCGGGGGAAACATCGGGGCTGGACCAAGCTCCGTTTCCCAGGTCCGTCTGAAAGCGGGCTCACTCCCGTCGCGCTCGAAAGGGTGGTGCAAGTAGGCTTCCGCTTCGGCAGCGGTGAAGATGGCCAGTCTCGTGCGCAGCGTGATTCCGGAGGCCAGCTTAACGTCGCGTAGCTCGCTCGGGCTCGGAGCCGGCGGGCTATCGGAGGAGGAGCCGGAAGGGGACGCATCGGACAGCCGGCTCTCCAGTGGTAGTTTCAACCGTTCGAGTAAGGAGGACTTAGCCGCCCCCCGGCCATCTCTCACGCTAGAACTGGCGGCAGGTTGTTGCGGAGTGTTGAGACGAGACAAGAGACTGGCGGGTTGTACCCGCTCCACCAGCGACTTGGTATTAGAAGCCGACGGGGCAGGGCCCAGTCGACGCTCCAGCGGGATCGCGTTTGTCGCAAGGAGGGGGGGGGGAAGGGCTGGTTGCGCAGAGCCGGTGGCACTTGTCGCAGCCGATCGTCCGGTCGACGGCGCGGGAGATCGCGAGCGTCGACGGACGGCGGGGCTGTGGTTCCTGGCTCGAATCAACGAACGGAGATGACTCTCCTCGTGGTCCAGCGGTCGCGCTTGGTGGTGACTCCTCCGGCTGGGGGAGGCCGAGCGACGCAGGAGACGTGGCTCGTAACGAGCGGGAGAACGGCGCGGACGTGGTGAGGAGCGTCGTCGATCCGGGGAGCGTTCTCGAGGCCTCATGTTTCGAGGAGAAGGGGGCCGGGATACCCGTCTCGGAAGGGGTCGAGTTTGTACTGGGGAACGGCCGCGACTGGGGGGATCCGGATAGACGACTCGTCGTATCGGGGACGGGCTCGGCCGACGAGCTGGGGGCGAAGGGACACGTCGAGGCGGGGATCGCGCTCGCTGCTTCCCTTTGTCCAGCCGGTGGGAGGCCGCCGGAGACGTAACCATTGGTTCGTCGCGCGCTGGGGTGATTGGGCGCGGAGGCGGAGGGGGAGTCGAGACGCGCATAGGAGAATCCGCTCGGCGAGGCGGGGTTGTCGGCCTTGGTGATGATGGAGGAGAAACGGGGTCTGGAGCCGGACGATTGTTCCACCCCTCGTCGTCGCTGCAGGTCCTGGTGATCCTAGTGGCGGTCAAGGCTGACGATGATGGAGGGGGATGTGAGGAAGGAGGAGGCTTGATCACTGGGGTCTCCTTTGCTGGCGGAGGACGACGAAACTTGGTGAACTCGGGGTCTGAGTCATCCGAGTCATCGTCCAAAGCCGCGGCGATAGCCCGCAGTCGCTTCCTCGTTCGCTTGCCCACCTCGATGGGGATCCCATGGTCCTCCTCTATCCATGGTTCGTCCGACAGCCGAGTGTTGAGGGCTAGCACCGGGGATAGAGGGTGAGGAGGAGGGGAATCGGCCTGACGGATGTACCAGACCGGTACTCCGAACCATACGAGTTTCTTGAGTAACTCGTCGTCTTTGTCTTTGAGCCAACACCCCACCCCTGCTTGGTCCGGGCACGGCGTCCAGAGTCGACCCTGGTCGTAAGCGACCTGGAGGTAAGAGCGGTACGAGTACGCTCGTAGCTCCAGAAGGTGGCGTTGGATGACGGCCGTGTCGTTCCGTAACGACTGCAGGGAGGCTTCTACGTTTTTGAAACGATACAGGGAGTCCTGCACCGCGACTGGCCGAAGGTAAAGTGACATGGGACGCTCGCGGTCCACCGAGAAGAACGCCTCCGCTCTCTGGAGCTCCGCTTCGTAGAGGCTCAGCAAAGCCTGAGCGAATCGGCGAGCGGGAGCTCCCCTGCCCGCGTTTCGGTTAACGATACGGAACGTACCGTACCTTCCGTCCCTTTCGCAATCCATCATGATATACGCTGGGTCCACCCCCTCCTCGCTCTCGGGAACTTCGTGGATGAACGGGAGATGCCCGTTCGAACGGTTCCAGAATTGAGGGTGGTAGCCGGGCTCAAAGGAGCCTCTGCGCCCGTCCGAGTAGATCTCTTCGCGCTCCTGTTGGCTTGGAGGAGGAGAAGGGATGAACTCCGCGTTCGGGGAGATAGCGTAATTACCGTTCCCCAGCGCTGCTACAGTGCGCACGGCTCTGTGCGCGACGTAGAGCTTCCAGCCGCTATCGCGCATCGCTGGGTTGGCAGGCAGGGCTTGGTAGTTCCGCGGGAACCAAGGGGTCGAACGGAAGGAAGGGGCGCTGGACGAGGAAGGAGCGTTAGGCATGATGGTTGCCAGCGAGGTTCGAATTCGAACGCTTGCACGGTTAGACGGGAGGATGCAGCGAAGTTCGGGGATCGAACGTTTGCTGAGACGATGAGCAGAGGTTCGGGGGTCGAACGCTCGCAGATGGTCGGAGGGAGAAAGAGAAAGAGGCGCGCGACGAACACGGACTTCACAGTTCCGTGACGCGGTCACGTGTCGACTAGGTTGCGCGTACGCGAGACGCGCTTTTGGCCTGCAGCCGATTACTACTTACAAAGGATGAGAGACCTAATCTACATACTGTACCCAAACGATATTTTACTCTAGGTGTTAGCGTACTGAAGAACCGTGGGTGTGTCTCTCTAACGGGACAATTTGTGGGTAGCCTTGTACTCGCGTAGTATTTCATAGGCGTTCTGCAGATGCGACGCTGGTTCCCAAGTGTCGAAAATGGGGCTGTACCCTTTCCACCTGACCAGGAATTCGAGGCGGTTACTCCGGGATTTGTTCCTTCGCCAGGCGACGATCTGTTCGACCTCGTATTCTTCTGAAGCCAGTAGCTCGGAGTTGCGAGGGTCCGGGAGGATCGGACGCCTCACCTCTCGCGAGGACAGGATCGGTTCATGGTATTTTCGCAGGTGCTCTATGTTGATAACCGGATTCATAGGGTAGGTATCGGGCATAGCCAACCGGTAGACCAAGGGGTTAACTTGCTCTAGTACCGTGAACGGTCCGAGCATTCGTTGCACAAGCTTCTTGCCAGTGCCCTTCACATCGACGAGTTCAAGGGAATGGGGATTAACGAGCACTCGCGACCCGGCGGGGAAGGTCTCCGGACGTCGTCCCTCATTGTACTGTCTCGCAGCTTGCTCTTGCGCCATAGCGAGGGCATCGCGGGCCCGCTGCCGGTGTAATTCCATGTTCATTACGAATTCCGTGGCTCTTTCGCTAACGAGCAACGGGCGTTGCTCGTAGCGGTTGGTCCCTCCGAGGAAGTCCGTCGTGCCTTTCGGGTCGAAACCGTACAGCAGGAAGTACGGGGAATAACCGGTAGCGGAGTGTATTGAGGAATTATACGCGTGCGCTAGCGCGGGAAGCCACCGAGCCCACCCTTGCCGATCGCCCTGTACATAGGCCCTGAGCATAGTTTCCAGGCGTTGATTGACGATCTCCGTCTGGCCGTCGTGTTGAGGGTGGTGAGAGGAGGAGAGACATAGATGTACGTTGAGCTCTGCGGCCACCGATCTCCAGAATTCTGAGGTCCATCGTCCATCCCTGTCGCTGATGATGTGGTCGGGTATGCCGAACCGGAAGATTACTTGGAGGATGAATAAATGAGCGAATTCGACGGTGTTCATAGTTCCTTTGCAAGGGATGAAAAGTCCGAATTTGGAGCAACGGTCAACCACCACGAATGCAGCGTCGAATCCGTCAGAAGGTGGAAGTCCGGTGATGAGATCGAACGAGATCCATTCGAATGGCCGGTCAGGCACAGGGTTAGGACGAAGGAATCCCGCTTTAGCTCGGTGATCTGACTTAGTCTTCTGACAGACATCGCACGACATCACGTAGTCCTTGACATCTCGACGCAGGGATGGCCAGAAGAATCTGGAGTTGATACGTAAGGCTAGTTTCGCTGGGCCCTCGTGAGCGGCCTCGTACGGCGTGTCGTGGATTCGAGCGATGAGCGGGAAGACCTCTGAGCGGGGCACGCAGAGCCTGACTGGATCCGAACCCGTTCGCATGTACAGTAGTCCTGATTGATCGGTGAAGAAGCATTGCCCTGCGAATTTCTTCAGACCTGGCTCCGACGCTTTCCTCCATTTAGTCTTAAAGAAAGCATCCTTGGAGTACCCCTTGACGAATTTGTCGCGATATTCGCTGCTGAGCTCTATCAGCACAGCCGGTGGCGTCGGGTTGCCTTCATGCTCGTAGAGGGTGCTGGGGTCCACGCCGGGGACGTCTGGAGACTCCTTAACTTGTTCTTCCGCGGCTGAACCTTTACGAACTTTGGTCTTGGGAGCTACTGGAGGACGTCGCTGATCTTTGAACCTGGTGGATACCGGAGCTGCCTGCTTATTCGCAAGCTCCAGAGAGGGTTCCTCTCCCTCGTCTGGATTGGCTTGGGCTTCATCGTGACTTAGGTTCCTCGAGCAGATCGGGGTGTCGATCGTGCTCTGGGTATCCTTGTCGTTCCGACTGCACGCGCCCCCCACGATGAGGCCGGAGTCATCGTTCGGTTGGACGCCGAAGAGTCCCCATGCGGGCGACCCGTCCAATATGTCTTCCCAGCTTGCAATTGTGGAGACTGTCGCTGCCAATTTCCGTGCTGGAGCGCGTTCCGCTGCTTGTTCTACGGCCGCGGGTTTGACTTGATCCGTGACGATGGGAACGGAGGGGTCTGAGATGGGTGAATCATGAGCCGGGGGTTCCCTTGGAAGCCGTGACAGTGGGTCGACGTTCGAATGCACTCGGCCCGCTCTGTGGACTATGTCCAGGTTGGGTAAGTAAGCCGCAAATACTGCCCCCCATGCCGCAAGGCGACGGTTCGTGTTTTCGTAGGTGCGCGCCCACTGGAGAGCAGCGTGGTCGGTTACGAGGGTGACGCGTTCACCTTCTATGAAAGGCTGGAAACGGACCAAGCCGTCCTTGGCTGCTAACGCTTCTCGTTCCGTGGTGGAATAATTGCGCTCCGCTGGTTTGCACGACCGGCTCCAGTACGCTATGACTCTTTCCACATAGACGGTGGTTTCGTCCAATGTGGAAGACCATTGACCGGGAGTTGGAGTGTCATCGAACTTGTGAGAGACCTTGGTGATTAGATTCGGAATGGGGGCGTCTTCTGCGTGCGCTTTGCTGAGGCGGTCGTACGCTCTGGTACCCTTGAGGTCACCAGCCTTGATGGGTTGAACTTGTTGGAGGCACGCTCCCAGTGCGATATCTGAAGCGTCGGTATACAAGCGGTACGGAAGCCCAGCCATCGCATGGGCAAGGACAGGTGCGGACTGTAATACGTCTTTCGCACGCCGCCAAGCTGACTCGCATTCGGCCGTCCAGCTCCATTTATGGTCCTTCTTCAGTAACTCGAACAGAGGTGAGACGATGAAGGAGTAGTAGGGAATGTAGGATGAGAAGTAGACCGTCATCCCCAGGAAGGTTTGCAAGTCCGAAACGCGATGAGGACGCGCTAGTTCCGTTACCGCGCGGACTTTCTCGTGGTGCGTCGAGAATCCTAGTCGAGATACCTTCTGTCCTAATAGCAAGATGGAGGTATAGCCGAAATGACATTTGGTGGGTGACAGGGTGATGCCGGAGACAATGATCGCTTTGAGTACTTTATCCAGGTGCTCGACGTGTTCGTCCCAGGATCGAGAATAGACCACGATATCGTCGATGTAGACGAGTGAGAAGATCCATAGATAGGGTGCCAGGACTCCTTGCATGACACGCTGAAACGCAGAGGGTCCGTTGCGCAGACCGAAGGGCAGGCGCTTGAACTGGTATAGACCGCGGTGCGTTCGAAAGGCCGTCTTCTCTCGATCCGAGTCAGCCACCATTAACTGGGTGAAACCGGAGAGCGCGTCGAGGGAAGTGAGAACTTGCGCCCCTGATAGGGCTTGGAGGATCTCATTTTGTCGCGGTATCGGAAATTCATCGGGGATGGTGACTGCGTTTAGGCGGCGGTAGTCTACGCACAACCTAGGTTTCCCATTTCGATACGCTATGAGTACCGGTGCCCCCCAGGGACTGTTCGAAGGTTCGATCACGTCGAGGTTGAGCCAAGCTTCATGCTGCTTATCGATGACTTCCCTTTTTGCTGGCGAAGCGGAGTACATGGGGAGGGATATAGGCTTGGAGTCGGCTTGCAGCTTGATCTCTACTTCAGTGGGATTCTGGCCTAATCGTCCGTCGAAGGCGAACGCGGCTTGGTTGGATTGTAGCATGCTGACTAGGCGTTCGCGTTGTTCTGGGGGCCATTCTGGACCGATGTCGAGCAACTTTTCCATCTCGCTCGAGGGGTAATTTTCCCAGTCCGGAAGCTCGGCAGTCTTGGGGCCCCATTGGTCCTCCGTGCTGGTCTCTTTGGTCGTACTGCTCTCTTCAGATGGTCGGGATTCGACCGATCCTCGGATGAGCGTTTGCACGGTCTGGGCGTGAGCAAAAAGATCCGGGTCGGAGGCGGCAAAGTAGGTCTCCGGAGTATGAAGAGGGCCCAGAACCTCACCCTCGCGTATCATGTAGGGCCGGTCTGTAGGGTTGGTGACCGGGACGTAGAGGTGTGACGAGTCGACCAATGTAGGAGTAGTCAACAGGAATGTTCCATCTGACTGACCAAGGACGGTTTTCTCCACAAACCACTGAGATTGGGTCCCTAGAGGAGGTCGAATAGGCACAGGACGACAGGAGTGCGGGGCTATTCGCACGTCCTGCGCCGCCAGTGCGGAAGGACGTTTGGATTTAAGGAGTTCTCGGTAGCGGTTAGCTCGATGCCGCCGGTGCGTTTTGGCTCGGACGAACTTGGAATCGGCGGCCTTCACGATGACTTTGAGACCAGGTCGATCCCTTTTTACTGACGACGAAGCCGGTATCGTGTATCCGGTGTCTCCTACTCGTATGGCTGACCCTTCGGCTACACTGCGCGTCACGCTGAGTTCGTAGTTTACGTGGAAATCCTCTCCCAGGAGGAGGGGAGCAGACATCCCTGGGACCACGTAGCATTCCGCCGTCATCTTGAGGACGTGACCTTGTTCGGATTCTATGTAGACTTGCGTCTGTATATAACCTGAAATGCGAAATCCTCCTGTTAATTGGAAGAGGTTCATCTTGAGTCCCTGCTTGACCTTGGGTCGAGAAGCAGCAGGGAGAGACTCCAGATACTCTTGGGAAATCAGGGATATGTCTGCTCCGGAATCGGCTCGGCAATCGACGGTAGGATGCGATAGGCTACCAAGACGGAGGGTGAAGGATAATGCGGAAACTCCTACGGTCGAATGCCCCGCCGGGGGATCTCGTATCCGGGCGAGAGGGACTACTAAAGGGTCGCGCGATTGAAGAGGAACGTGCGGGGTAGGGACGTGAGTATCGTCCGCTACTGCCGCCGTGCTCGCGAAGCGTTTCTGAGGGCCATCATAATGGGAAGAGCCGTCTACAGATAGGGCTTCCGCTAGCATGTCGGAGAGGAAATCGACGTGGACTGGCGAGTCCGGCTCAATACGTTCCATTACGTGAGGCAGATCGGGGGAAAGTGGGTGCAAGGGACGCGACGGGGTTTCGTCGACGTCCTCGCATTCCACCTTTGATGCTCGTTGCTGATTCATCTTGGCTTGTAGTTCCTCTCCTTCGGCTCTGAGGGCGTTAACCCGTGAAGCGCTCGACAATCTCGCATTGCTCAGGTTACTACAGATGTACGCGACGAAAGCTTCCTCATACTCCTCGTTCTCCAGTTCGTCGCAGTCATATTCAGGACCTATGAGAAGGGCTCTTCTACTTACGTCATATTCATTCCAATGCGGGCAATCCCGATCCCAGTGGTAAGGGCTGCCGCAGACGCGACAATCACCCGGCGGCGCTTTCTTACTCTTGACGGAGTCGTTGCGAGGGAATCTGTAGCCGGCCGCGGGGGGTTTACGTCCCGCTCCTCTAGGAGGACGGGTAGAAGACTTCCTAGGCTGCGAATTAAGGGCTAGGGCCTCCCTCGCGGACTGATCGGACGAGAGAGCAGGAGCGGTATGTTCGCTCGCTGCTAGGGGCTCAGGAGTCGAATTAACATCATCGTCGTGATCGAAGTTTGCTCCCGTCCAAACGCCATCTGCGCATCTTTGTCAGTTTAAGTGCATCTACTTTCATTCATTAATGAATTAAACCCTGGATCTGATTTACACACTTTTGTACCCCTGTTAATCTAATCCTAATTCAATGCAGTCTTAATCCATTGCTCAGCTCATATGCCTAATCCTGGTGTATTACAGAGGTCTTTTGATGCATTCTTAATGCACTACTGATCCACTTATAATGCACTGACTTAAGACATGCTTGATCTCAGTGTATCACAGGGGTACCTTGATACACTATTGATCCACTAAAGATGCATTGTCCAAGTCAGTGTATTACATGTTTAAGGCATACATGTATGCAGTTCTAAGCTGCTGGATTAGTTTTAGATCAAGGCAAAAAAAGGGGACATTGGGGGTTTGAACCACAGACATCAGAAAGCATTACATAATCACATCATCAAGTCGGACCACAGGAACACTAACCACTACACCACAGGTCTGTTAGAAATGTTGTAACACAATGTTATATGTCACATTACTGGGATGCTGGACTTAGACATATTTTGGATGCTGGCACAGGGTGCCCTGCATTAGTGGTGGATCAATAGGTGTGTTAGCAGTGAATTGACACAGTGTGGTAACAGTGAATTAGCAGTGACTTGACACAGTGTGTTGACAGTGGATTAGCAGTGAATTGACAAAGTGTATTAGTGCTAGCCCAACATGTGAATCAGTGATGAATCAACATAGTGCATTAATGTTAGCCAGACAGGTGACTCAATAGTGACTCAACTGACAATGGATGCTAGATGTCAAATTTGTTAGGTCAAAGGTTAAAGTCACTTTTGAGTCACATGTTGGGCTAGCACTAATACACTTTGTCAATTCACTGCTAATCCACTGTCAACACACTGTGTCAAGTCACTGCTAATTCACTGTTACCACACTGTGTCAATTCACTGCTAACACACCTATTGATCCACCACTAATGCAGGGCACCCTGTGCCAGCATCCAAAATATGTCTAAGTCCAGCATCCCAGTAATGTGACATATAACATTGTGTTACAACATTTCTAACAGACCTGTGGTGTAGTGGTTAGTGTTCCTGTGGTCCGACTTGATGATGTGATTATGTAATGCTTTCTGATGTCTGTGGTTCAAACCCCCAATGTCCCCTTTTTTTGCCTTGATCTAAAACTAATCCAGCAGCTTAGAACTGCATACATGTATGCCTTAAACATGTAATACACTGACTTGGACAATGCATCTTTAGTGGATCAATAGTGTATCAAGGTACCCCTGTGATACACTGAGATCAAGCATGTCTTAAGTCAGTGCATTATAAGTGGATCAGTAGTGCATTAAGAATGCATCAAAAGACCTCTGTAATACACCAGGATTAGGCATATGAGCTGAGCAATGGATTAAGACTGCATTGAATTAGGATTAGATTAACAGGGGTACAAAAGTGTGTAAATCAGATCCAGGGTTTAATTCATTAATGAATGAAAGTAGATGCACTTAAACTGACATCACTGATCTGCGGCGAAAGCGCGCCTAGATGAAGAGAAGTTGCGAGGTTCGGTCTTCGAAGAAGGAAGGCGAAGGAGTTGTTCGTATTGGGTAGTGCGAACGGGGGCCATAGACGCGAAAGCTATGAGCTCGTCGGTCTTATCAGCCACTCTGGACATGAGGGCGGCGATGGTGCGAATGCTGTCTAAGGATAGGACCGTAGACCATGTGGGCGGGGCGTTGTGCATAACCGCCGCTATTTCATAGTCCGGTTCCTGAGGCAAGCTTGTAATGTGACGGTGGTACAGAAGACGCCGGTCGACGAAGTCCATGGGGAGCTCCTTCTCGTGGCCTGGCTGACGGAATCGTTGACCATCGTATTGAGTACGGAGTGACACCGTGAACTTGTGCGTGAAGAACTGCAGCTTGATTCCTTCGTACAGTTTCCACCAGTTCAACGAGTACATTTTCTGGGTATCGAAATCGAGGAGTTGCCACCATCGCTCGGCTCGTCCGGTGAATCGATCGGGAGCGGCGGCTCCCAGGTCCCTGGCCACGGACTCATTCTTCCTTGCTAGGTTGTTCATCTTGTGCAAGTAGATCAAGATCGTATTGAGACTTCCGTTCCATTCGGGGATGGAATCTCGAGAGATCTTTTGATCAAGACGTATACCAGTTTCCCTCGGGGCGGCGGTCTGTTGTATGACTATAGTGGGTCTGTATTCCGGAGCAGCTTGGGACGAGGTTGGCCCACCATAGGGAGGTTCTCCTCCCGGAGGTCCTCCGGAATTCCCGCTCGGAGGGTGACTCGGCGGACGACCAGAAGGGGAGCGACCATGGGGAGGAGTTCCTCCGCCATTGCCGTTTCCACCGTTGCCTCCTCCATCTCCTCCTCCAGGAGGGCCTCCAGGTCCCGAAGGGCCGCCTCGGGGGGGACCGCCTCCTTCGCGGTGAGACGAGTGTGAAGGAGATTCACGCGGGGATCCCTTTGGCGGTCCTTCGTCGTGATGGCTTGGGAAGTTCGACGCGGGAGGGACTTTTCCTCCTCGCGCAACGCTACCCGCTGAGCGAGATTCGTACACGAAGGTCTTAGTGCCCCCTGCCTCCTTCGACTGGTAAGTTTGCTCGTAGTGGAATGGAGGTAGGTGAGGAGGAACGTCGCGGAGAGAAGCAATGGGAGAAACCGTTCTCCAAGGAGGTCGAGGGGAGGAGGCCTGAGGCCGATCCGGGGGAAATACCGCGTCGTGTACGGCTTGAGCGTCCGCGGACTCTGGGAGAGCCACCGAGTGTCCGCGGAACCAATGACTTGAGGACCTGCGTTCCTTCGAGGGGCCATTTGAAGCGGACTCGTCCTTAGGATGATGCGGAGGGTCTTGAAACTGCACTCTACGTCCCGGGTCATCCGCTTCTGGGGGGACCGAGAAGTTAGGATTGGCGTGACTGGTTCGATGTGGGAAGCGAGGTCGCGTATCCACTGACGAGGGAAGTCGAACGCTCTCTTCCGGCTTGACCAGGGAAGGAGGCTCAGTGAAGGCCATGGACTGGGCGCGAGTGAGGTCACGTTCCACGCGTCCGGCAGAGGAGGATCGGGAAGACAAGATGTCGTCTTCGGCCATGGAGACGGAGGCTCCGTGAGCAACGGGCGTTACGAGCAGAGAGGAAGGGAGTCGACTGAATCGTTGATCGAAGGGGACCTGTTTGTTGGCTAATTCGGAGTCCAACCCCTGAGTCTTACCCAGACGCCTAAGCACCACTGATTGGTACTCGGGGGTCAGGTTAGGGTACACGTCCGGGTTGTCCAACCATTTATCGATCATTATCCGTTTAGAAGCCGAAGCTCGGACGTTTCGGCTGAAGTCCGAAGCAGTGGACCGAATGGAGTCGGGATAAGTCGTCCCAACGTGGAGGGCTCGCCTCTGGTGGATCAGAGCGATAGCTTTCGCACATCGATACTGGATGACTCGGAAGGAATCCCAGATGAGACCACGAGACGAGGATGATCTAAGTGCGCCCAAGAGGGAGTAAGCGTGATCCGCCTTCCAGAAACGGTTCTCGTTTTCGAGTTGTAACATCCGGGTCACCAGGGATTCGAGGCCGTCCACGATATAGTTGATACGGAGCAAAATCTTGGCGCGTACGTGAAATCGGGCGTCCTTGACTTCTTGTGTAGGCGCATCCAGTACATCGTCGTTGTCCAAGTCTTCAGCGAGGAAGAGGTTCGTTTCTTCGAAGAGAGTACGAAACCTTCCAGTCTCATCGGGAGCGCTCAGTTCTTCGAAAATGGTTTGAGCTTCCGCAGGCTTCCGTAGGTGGTCCTTGAATCGCCCTTTCCCGTCGACTAGGTCGCGAAGATGCACCTTATCGACAGCATTCTTGGCGGCTTGCTGGACTTCCTCCGTTGAGAAGGAGGGGTTGGTGGTGACCGACTCGGACGATGAAACCTTTGATCGCCAAGGAGTGGATGTAGCAATGGGAGGAGCGACCGGTCCTGTCGAGGAAGCCGCTCCAGTTCTTGGTGAGGAGAACCAACTCGGTGGCGGAGGGCCAGCCGAGAGTGGTGAGACGGGTGGGGAGTGCCGGGAGCTCCATCCCGGAGGCAGGGCCGTCTGAGAGCTATTGTCCGCAGGTCGAGGGAGCGGCGACTCCACGAGCGAGTGGGGTCTCGCGTCGCGGAGAGCAACCGGGGAGGAAGCAACTCGTGCTGAAAGTTCCTCCGGGACGGGGATCGTCCGCGGAGACTTCGGCAGTCCTGAGGGAAGAGCAGGTAACTTACTAGCGCTCTCCGTGTCTCGAACTTCCTCCGATTTGACGCTTCCCTTTCCGACTCGCGGCTCCGAGCTGGGGGTCGAGATTTGAGTAAACGGGGTGACGGACCCCGAGGGGACCACCGAGGGAGGTCGCGAGGGTCGGGAAACGTCACCGAGGAAGGATGTTCCAGCCGCTGGTGCGCGCATGGTCATAATGTCGGCCGGATGAAGGATAGGTAGGGGCTAGGGGTAGAGTAAAATCGATTAGACAGTGGACCGTTCCCCTGAGTGTCCACCAATGTGAGAGACGCTGGTTTCGTCAGCTCGCACTGGTAGGGAACGGGCTGTCTAAGCGAGGAGAACGTTGGTGGTCGCGACGCGACCGAGTCGTGAGAGGTCGTGAGGTCGTTCGCAGGCGAGGAGCCGGCGAGGAGCTGAGAGGACTAGAGAGGGCGAGGAGCCGTCGAGTCGCTCTAGCGGACGTGCGTGGGCGAGGAGCCCACGAGAAGCGGGTAGCCGAGCCTTGGCGAGGAGCCGGCGCGGGTTACGCTAACGTGCGTCGGCGAGGAGCCAACGAGAGGCTGGTCGTCAGTCTAAGGCGAGGAGCCGTTCAGACGAGCAAGCCGACGTGCGAGGGCGAGGAGCCCGCGAGATACAGTCGATCGAGCCTTGGCGAGGAGCCGGCGCGAGGATTGTGGACGTGCGCTGGCGAGGAGCCAACGAGTCGAGCGTGCTCGCGGCGAGGAGCCCGAGAGACGAGACAGCGAGGAGCTGCTCGGTTTGTCGAGGAGCGAGGAGCACTCTCGACGACAGCGAACTCCAGTTCGGACGGTGCGGGTATCACACGCGGACGAAGTGGTAGGAGTGTAAGAAGCTTAGCGTCTATTCGTTGCGCGTGCGCGAAGTGGCTGCACGCGCGCGCTTACAGTAATTACAGAGTAGAATACAGGAGTTAAATGTCCAGTAATTATGTACGTGCTACGAAGACGTGCGGCTCGCGATTACCGAAGGTGTTCTTGTAGATAGTAGTGTACGCGGACTTGACGCGTTCTACTGCATCCGTAACACCATGTCTCATGATTGCTTAGACCGTCTGCCACGCTGCACGCTGGACGGTGCGCGATTCAGAACTCAACGGCGGTCGTACATAGGCGGTGCCCAAGCCCTCGGCGCTCCCGGGCGTTCACAAGAAGTCATGCCAAACCTCTATCGGACAGTTCTGCGTCGAGCAGGAGTGTACGTACATGGGCCGTTCGCGTACAAAACATGTCGACACCACACCAACACAGCGCAGCACGACCTACACCCGTGCGGACTTCCCAACACACTCCTACCTCGACTCGCCCTCGTATCTCGACTCACAGCGGATTCTTACCTGTACCGCAAGACTCAAGTCACATCGAACGAGGCCTTTCACTGCGGAGCACTGCCATGTGGTGCTGGGAGCCGGTCCGCCATGACTCCTGTCCCACCCGCAAGCCATCAAACCGCCTGGGACGACCTGCAGCGAGTTCCCTGGTCAGCGACGTGGATTCCGAAGAAACGATCGACATCCCTCACCTGCACTCGTCGTCACATGAGCCCACGTCCGTCGCCCGCCGTCACCGCAGGGCGCGCTCTCCCGGTCAGCCCACCTGTGACGCACGGTTAGTACTTTGCATACGCAGCTCGCTCAGAGACAAGACTTACCGATGCTCTTCTGCGTCCTCAGCCCTCGTATTTGTACCTCGCTCGCCCGGGCTGCGTGTCAGCACGATGAGTCGCCGTGGCCCGTGCGCGATGTCTGTGGAAGCGAGCGCGCCGCCGCGCTGGCCCGGGCAGCGGCGCCCCACATCAGGAAAAGGGGGATTTCACTGACGGGTTCTGACGGTTGCTGATGCGCTAACCGAGAGTGACGCGAAATCATCAGATACCGTCAGCAGATAACATAGCCGTCAGACATGTCACACATAAGCTACATCTCATTGCTGAAGCACTGACGACTGAAGTGCTGACGACTGAAGTGCTGACGACTGAAGTGCTGACGACTGACATTCTGACTATGCTAATGTATAATGTGTGAATTCTAATACACATGTATTGTAGATGCTCGCCCGCCCGCCTGCTCACCCGCACATCGGGTGGCTACCGACGTAGAGTACGCTCACGCTCTTCCTCCTGAGAGAGCTCTACGCCGGCAGCGCAGCCGTACCCTCCCCCCTAGTCTACCCGATGCAAGGCTCAGCTCGCCTCTGGCATATGCCTGCCTGGATCACCTCACTCGCCACTCCCGCCCTCATCCCCGCCCCAGTATAGTTCGGCGCCAACACGCCCCGGGCCCTCCAACTCCTCGCCCCTCAAGTTCGCGTTCCATTCCCCCGAGTCACCGCGATCCAGTCCACGCTGGGCGCGCATGTCGCCTCTGTGGGGAATGTTCTCCCCAAGCGCGCGCGCAAACACTGTCCTACCCGTTCTCGTCGCCTGGCACGCAGAGCACGCAGTGCGCGCTTCCGTTCACGATGCCGTTCCCGGCGCACCCGCCACTCGCAACTTAGCGTGCACGGCGGGCGTCGAACAGGTTGATGTGGATCACAAGCGGGTTGAATTCCTTATGTCGCAGCACGGCGCTGTCGTGCCTGCGCAGACACTGATATCAGTTCCACAGATATGATGAGAGTACAGCTCACCGTCATTTTACACTCGCAATCTCGTCGTGCGGTCAGCGTGTTCTGCCCAGGTCTCCTCTCGCAAGGCCTCCACCCGTGCCACAATTTTCATCGCGGATGCGCTGACAATAAGCCGGGCGTGGCGGGCGAGGGCAGAGCGGGAGGGTGAGTGTGCATTGCGCGGGGAGACGAGGACAATTGCTGGCCTGCGTGGTGCAAGGAAGATCGAGACAGGCTGCCACGCCCAGGCAGGTCGCAGGTGCTTGTCCGTATCTGGCTCGCGCTGTCGATGCTTCTCCTTGTGCAGCGCGGGCGAGAGTGTGTACACACACTGCATCCTCAGCCTGCGCTTCCCCGCGTGCCGTGTTGCCATGCGTGTCAACAGTGTCGCACCCAGGGCTGGTGGGGAGCGTGGTGTCGTCAGCGGGGAATTGCGCGGGGTTAGACATGCGGCGGGGCCCGCGACGTACCCCCTGATATCACGCGCGAAGTTCTGACGGATGAAGACCGACACCGAGAGTTGAGGGCACGTCGTCAAAGCCAGGGCGCTCGAGGGCGAGGGAGAGGAACGGAAGGTCCATTGCCAGCAGTCACGCCCGAGGTTGGCGGCGAGGTATTGCCTTTGTCGGTGCCGGTGCCGGTGCTGAGGTAGATGGACAAATGGGCGGGGAGAGTGAGCCCAAGGATGCCGCTGTAGAGCGGGTCGAGTGTTTCCCCAATGACGGTCCACGGACGAGGCGGACGAGGTCGGCGAGAGCGTGGAAGGGTGGCAAGCGCGCGCGGCGTGTCGTGGCTCAGGCGCTTAGCACTCAACGCACTTCCTCCTCTACTGCACATCCGCCGCCCTCTCAACAGCGCTGCCCTCCCTCGCCTTTGCCCGACCGACCTCACCGCCATGTATACCAGCGAGTACGACTACCTCTTCAAGCTTCTCCTCATTGGCGACTCCGGTGTCGGCAAGGTAAGCCTCGTGCGCGTCCTTACGCAGTCGCCCTCAGAGTCACAGGTCACCGCCTCCACGTCGACATCCAAAACTTCGATACTGCGCAGAACATTGTACTGCGCACACACTGGACGCAACGGAACAGCAACACGGCGACACGGAACTGGAGGAGGTGGGGACATCGGAAGGTGCGTGCCGTTGTGCGCATAGACTGTGACGAGAGGTGAGTCTCTCTTTCACTGTCTTCTCATCTTCCCATTCACCTTCTCGCATCCTCTTACCCCAGCGTCCCACTCGCGACTGTGCGGGCTCTACATCCATAGCATTTGTCCGCCGCCGCCCTCTCCTCCTCACCGCCACTCCCCGCGACGCCCTCCTACGCACCGATGCTGTCATACCCGAATATCCCGCTGCCCGCCAGCACGCACCCGCCGACGTCCTGTCATGCCGCATCTGCCCTCGCGCACGTCCGCCGTCCGCCATCCTCCACCACGTCGCGTCGCTCTGCGTTTGTGCGCTATCGCGCGCGTCCGCCGACCAACATCCCCATCGCGTTGCATCACGCGCACCCGCACCGTCGCGCACCAGCCCGCGACGGGAGACTTCTGCGCGCTGGCGCTGGCCATTGACGCATCTCTCCAGTGCCTGGGAAACAAGATTCTGCTGAGGGGAGCAGGGGTGGGAATGGGATACCGAGGGCAAGTACGACGAGCAGGGTGTTGAGGGGTTGCTGTGGGCACGCAGGGCGAAGGCCCTGCGCGCAAACGTAACCAACGAGTGGACCGTGGGCAGGGATCGAGTGTGCGGGCGCAGGCGGGGTTCGAGCGCGGGCGCAGGCGGGCAGGGCAGACGGGTGGGAGGGCGGGCAGATAAGCACGACAACACACGCCGACCGCGGGTACGGTGGAGGCGGGCGAGCACACACATGCGACGACACACGGCGACCACAGCGCATAGTGGGCCCAAACAAGACCATGCCCTGCGGATGTCACGGGCAGGAAGACAAGGACCTGCGAGGACACAGACTGCGAGGGCGCGGATTGATGCACGGACGAGTGAGCACGCCAACAATGAGCACGACGGACAACAGCCCGACACGCAAACACTGCCGACGAGTACACCGAACGCGAACGGACAAGTCAAGTGGGAGCGGGAGCGGGCGAACAATGGGGCAGGGCGGACATGGACGAACACGTGCCCGTGGGGACGAGGTCGAGGCAAGCGTGGATGATGAGTGGGAGCAGGTGCGAACGAGTGTGGGCGAGAGTGGGCATGGACGAGCAGGCATCTGCCTATAGCACGCCTGCTCCTAGTACATCTGAATATATACTGTACACGCTCCTTGAATTGCACAGTGACCTGTTGACACAGCTCAGCCCGGTCATCATGATGCAGATACTATACTTGTGTGAATACTGACCGTAGGTGACGCGTTATATGTGAACTTGCTGATAGGTGACAACTGTCTGACGCAGCTGACGACATTGGTCCCACAATTCGGCCATCTTGCTGAAATGCGGCCCGCGTTGCTGATGCCTGATTCGGTGACGGAATGTGAAACTGGAATATCAGCAACGGTTACGGCCCGTCACGGCCCTTCACCGAAATCGCCGAAGTTCTGATGCAGGTGTGTGCTTGCGCGCGCGTCGGACGTGCGCCGTTGTTCTGCGAGATGCATGGTTTCATGCCGGGTTGTCTCGGGCGTACGCATTGATTGGAAGACCAGCCGCCGCCGCAAACTTGACACACTCGCCTCACGGGGACGCAGCTGCGAGAAGGACCCCTGCGCGGGCATGGGTGGTATGTGATCTCTCGACGGTCTCTCCACTGACCTCCCGCTCGACATAGATCAGCTTGTGAACGATGGTCAATGATGAACGAGTCGAACGCGCACATTGGATGTGCAGTACTGAACACGTTGGCCGGACCATGCCAGTGCGACGCGTCGCAGCGCAGCGTCGTACGATGTTGCGCAAACGTCTCCTTCCATGCGTCGCCACAAGCTCAGTGAATACAGTACTCGCCTCCGAGCCCGTCGTCCCCTGGAGCTCAGAACGCGAAGATCAATATTCACCAATCAAACATCCTCAATTTACGCTCTGCGCCGTTGCTCGCACAGAGCAGATACCCTCCACATGAAGAACCACGCTCCGGATCACGGATCGAGCCCAGTGGGCGCGACGAGGTGAGTGATACTGCAGTGTTCTGACACTGACGTTCCCCGTTATTCTTCGTTGGGCAGCAAGGTGCTGTGCGCGCGGCGAGCTGGGAGCCACGAGTCTGGACGATGACAAGCGCGAGGAGAGGGACCGAGTACTATTGCAGCAGTGGGCGTATGTCGCTCGAACCATTACCCATCGGCGTGTCGTTCGTGGGCATGCAATGGGATTGGCGGGGACGTGGTGACCGAAGGTGACGTGTCGGTGTCAGTGTTCACCGGACCGCATTGCGGTCGCGGTGAGTTGCTGCAGACAACTGGGCACGTCAAGCACGTTGCGCTCGAGGGCCGGACCGTGTAGATATAAGACATATGTACATAGCATCCCGATCTGTTGTCCAAAACATGACATGTCGAACTGGATGTCCGCGCGAGGGGCGATCTGAATGTGCGCCGCGTAGGTACAGAACACACGTACATAGAATCCCGGTGAATAGATGAATTGTGCTGTTCTACTACACATGACACGTCGAACAGCATGCGCCGCGCGAAGGAAAGACGACCTGGATCATGGCGTGCTCAAATGACATACACCGCAGTGTTTGTTGCAGCACCGGAGCGCGGCAAGGGAGACACGACGCCGTCCTCGTCCACGCTCAGACGTTGTGGGGAGACGCAAACGCAGCTTCCCGGTGTCTCTCGCAAGTCTCGAGGCGACCACATACCTCTAACCAGCACCTCCGCCTTCCAATCTTCCGCGTACGCCTTCGCCTGCCGTCGAGCTACTGCTGGCCACGTTTGTTCTGCGGGCACTGGTGATTATCCGGCCGCAAGGGACCCTCGTGCTACACGGTCGCGAATTTGGAGGAGGGAGTGTGCACCTGCACGTTGCAATCGCACGTCCTGTCGAGTCGCAAACGGAAGATGCGAGCACTCACCTGCTCAACCGCAGTGACAGCGCATCTGTGCCGTTTCCGACGGAGGGCGCATCCGTGCCGTTTCCGACGGAGGCACGCGGTCTCGTTTTCATTGGACAGAGGCGACGGGCAATGCAGTAACGAGCTCGTTGACTGAGCAAACGAGGAGGATACGACTCACTTTGTTGAAACGACGTTGAGCTGTGGAGGGTGCGAGTAAGCCAAGTCCGCGAGAAGGCTCACAGGGTGATGAAACAAACGCAATGATCGTTGTCGAGGGCTAGTGGACACCGAGTTTTGCGCTTTGTGTGGTTTGGCACTGACGAGCACGCGTACGCAAGCCAACGATGAAGTCAACGTCCAGTAACAAGAGACACCCCGAAGCGAGAGACGTACAAGGGAATTGGATGTCAACTAAAGAAACAACCGTACCGTAGACTCAGTCTCGCCGACGTCACGCGCAGGCCTCTTGCGTAGCCGTTGGAATTCGGTTCGTCCTCCATGCGTGCATGCTCAATTCTGTTCATTCTGTCATACATAGTAGGCTACATTCGGCACTACTCGTGCAGGTACACATTGTCTGATGCGACTGTGCGCACGAAACAAGTCGGACTCGTTCACAGGCGTGTCTTAGGCGATTGTAAGAATCGACAAGGGGCGAGATTCGGCCTTGCAGATTGATTCATCACACCCCCACGACATCGCTGCGAAGTGCCAGATAGGCTAGCCCAGGTCCGCAACGTTCACGAATGTGTTCGCCGTCGTGAGGGCATTCTCGCAGCAACTGTGGTCATCGTGTCAACACACGGCAGACGGTAGGATAGCCGTCTGCTGCATTCGCGAGCACGATACACGGAAGTACGCAGGCACCCCTAGCCGACGTGTAGAGTGAGATGATGCGGAGGCATGTATACGGTACGTCCGAGCGCAGCATCTGCACTCAGACACTCGGAAAACAGCCACAGCGGGTACTAGCCGAGTAACCCTCTCTTCGGACCTGCGCCGCGCCAGCGTGCCTCGGGCTTCTGGCTGCAGCGGGCCATACATCCGGAATGGAACTACAAACATTCCAGTTCGCCTGTCGTGTTGCATGGTATATGACGCATCCGGGAGACGACCCTACATCAATTGTGGTAGTCACTCACCAATATTACGGCCCTGGTTCAATGACCACATCTGCGCGCACCCCGATCGAGCCGTGCGATCGCATGTTGTTCGACGCAATCTGTCGAGCTCACAGACGCCCCGAGTGCGCGGTATCCCGTGTTGAACGTTGAAAGGCTGAGCATAGTTAAGGGCCCGACCGTCCGGCGCATAGGCTACAGTGACAGCTGTGCTCAGCCTGAGAGCGCACCGAGCGCGGAGAGTGTCGCATCGTTGAGACCGACTTCATATGCAA
Source organism: Rhodofomes roseus (assembly GCF_022264815.1). Lineage (NCBI taxonomy): Eukaryota > Fungi > Basidiomycota > Agaricomycetes > Polyporales > Fomitopsidaceae > Rhodofomes > Rhodofomes roseus. Next base: position 48,489 of record NW_025952993.1, on the reverse strand, counting down.
GTTGCAGAGCAAACGTAGGGATCACGCACTTGCACTTGAGCGTACTAGTGAGGCAGGACTCAGGAGCGGCGAGCCGCAATGTAGCAGTCAGCACCAGCAAGCCATTGCGAAGAGAGTGTCGACTAGAGAAATGAGCTGAATTTGTTTTCTTGCGAGGAAGAGATCCGAACGAGCGAGCAAAAGTGGAGGAATGAAGAGAGAGCAGCACTGTGGCTGAACTTCAAGTTCAACGCGCGTTGCGCCTCGCCGCGCTGAACCTGTGACCGTGCCGCCACCAACAGCGTCCAACGGAGGCCGCACGCTGTCCGTTGTGTCCACTTCAAACGCTGCTGCTTGCATACCGACACCAGCTCTCATGCACGCTCGCTTAGGGACTCGGGTCCCGCAGTATCAATGATATTCTACCGCGAGAATATGGCCTGTTCGAACGCTAATCGCGGACTCCACTTGCGCGGCCTCAGTGATACAGAGACTACTTCGACACTCGTTGTTCCGATGAATGCCATTGCGCTTTGTCTACATCTGTGTTTTGTTTCTACTATCCGGTCCTCACCATGGTCACAGCCCGGCGCATGCTCCATGCGACGGTGTCAATCGGCGAAGAAAAGGTTTATCGGTGCGATATCCGGTCAAGCCTACACGCATCGTGATTACTAGCCCTTGCCGAACTGTATGTACAGCTCGCTCATGTCCACTTTCAGCAGGCCACGTTACCATCACTCGCTCTAACACTTTGCTCGCGCAAATTTAGATTGTCTATGACGGGACGCATGCTATGGGCTTTCACATCCAATATTTCACGCAACAAGCAAAACGAAGACGCGGCTGCGGTTTGGTTGCGGAGGATGAGGAGGCGTATGGGCAGAATGAAGCTGGAGATGATAGATGAGGATCGCGAGTGTCTACTATGGTATGTGCTCCGTTCTACGCGTCTGTATCTGAGGAAGGCTGAGTGCTGATCTTCACACTACGACCTCGCCTGTAGCCCGCGACCGACACTCCCTCATTCGGCTCTGCCTACCCCCGTCCGTGTAACACTCCTGGCGGTACAACCAACCGACAGCGTGTCTCCCCGCCTGCGATCGCAAAGCAGGCATCAGCAAGGCAACTTTTGTGTGTGCTCCAACGACACTCACCAAGTCGACGTCGCACGCAGGGCCGATGAACACTGCGAAGTGCGATCTGGTCACTCATGTTCAGTGACGTCCGCGTCGCGGCCAGCGGGGATACAACGCACCTTCCCGTCAAGAGCTCGACACCATGGGCTCGTACGGTGGATGAGCTCATCTGTCAGATGCGGTTAGTAATCTCCCACTCGACCCAAGGACGCGACCCGCTGATGGTCACTCTGCGCATCCTCAGCATGGCCTTTATAGCTTGCTCGCGCATCAGTGCATTGTCGGCATTCAAATCACCGCCGCCTTTCGGGTGTCGCCTGTTCGTGCAATGTGCATCATGTCCGCGCGGAAGCGAGCGTGCGTGCCGCTGCGCATGTCAAGCATAGTAGCCTCGCCGGTGCCACAGCTCGAGACACGGGCGTAGTACGCCACGGCTCTGCTTTGTGCACGGCGCCATGCTACTGGCTCGATTGTGCAGTACGTGCGGTTTGATCGGAGAGAAGTGGTAATTGTTACGTTCCTCCCGAGCAGAGCTGGGAGAAGGAACAGCGTGGTTGTGCAGGAGCAATGTGTGCTGACTTGGGCATTGATTCAGGTCTGCCTGCGCAACCTCAATTCTCGATGAAGGATCCCTAGCGGCAAGCGGGTGCAAGGCCCAAGCACCACGATACACGAACATCCAAGCCAGACATATACTCTACGCAGGCAAGTGGAGCCAGTTGCGCTGCCTGGATGTATGATCAGGATGGGCGGCAACATTGTAGAGAGGATGCGGGCGACCTTCCATTCATCGTGATACGATCATTGCCTCCCATTGGTGACTCTCTTCCCCGTGTGATCATGAGCACTACGTTGCAGCTTACACGGACTTCTCATCTGTGAGCTGCTCATTGACGAGGCTGTCCCCAGAGTGCAAGCTTCCGCTGATGAGGATGTCCCTCTCAAGCAGCAAAGACAGCGCACATGTCTTGAGTGATGGGGTGAGTCCTGCCGCAGCGTTTCCCCGTTTGCTGCAGTGAATCGAGCGGCAAAAACTCGTGGGCAGCGGCTCGAGCAAGAAGCGAGCAGCGAGGTACAATTCCAGATGGACAACGGGGAAGGGTATGGCATCCGCTCTGAGTACACTCATTGAGCTATTGTTGAAGAGCATCAGTTGTACCGTCTCATACTTAGGACCTGCCCGATAAGATCATGGCTATGATTCTGTGGTGCGAGTAGGTTCCGGTGGCTATGATGATCACCACTTTCACCCCGCCACAGCAGGGATTGGCCACTAATCGGGTTGCAAGACACACAATCATCTCATATTCATATACCGGTTTTGGAATATGACATGCATGTTGACTCACGAATTGTGGCAACAGCTTGATATGCTAGTGGGTACCGGGTGTTCGTGGTTAGCCTGAGTGCATGTGCAAGCCGATTTATTCTGACGTGCAGCAGGTATCAACAGTATAAGTGTTGATGCACAGACTGGACGGACTCACTCATCCATACCCCCACTATGCCCCTCGGCTGCGCAACCGTCTAGCCATCTGCCCGCCGGTGACTGGCATTGCTCATCCGATCTCGGTGGCTTACTAGTCCCAGCCATCCAATTTCCGGCGTTGATTAGCCCGCTACGCGGTCAGCATAAAGTTCCTTCTCTAAGATTATGTATGTGTACTCACTGATGTCTTCCAGCCGCGCGCAATCGCTCCGTGAAGGTCACGTCGAAGAACAAAGTTGCGTGCAAGCTACTCGTGCTAGGCCAATAAGCTATACGTTCGCGGCGGTGAGTACCCGGGCTTTCCTGATATGGAAGTTGTTGACGCTCAGATGCTGTGGCACATTCAGCAACCGCAACGTCGACATGCTGTGCCCGAAGGTTTGGCCAAATTCCCGTGTGCTTCTCTGCTGTCTTAAGCAATGTCTAAGAGACATCTAGTTGGTTGAACGGGGATGTAGTACTACTGTAAGTGGGCCGCGTACTATATATGTCCATACAATCACTGACTGTCTTGACTTTGCGCGATGTCGTCTGTTCCCAGTGCGCGCACGGCGGTGCACGGCTGACCCGGGACTTTTGGTGTGTCTTCTATCTGTGGGAACAACATACAGTGTTCACAGGACGACCCCGCCATGACAGGTACGTCAATTGTAGCATGCGAAGAGTCAACGAACCACTGACCGTTATGGATAGTCCCGGAGGCTTGCTGTGTCGAAGCGCTGGGCGGCAACACGGTGAGCGGATTTTGCTGTGTGAAGCGTGAGTGACCAGCCACACATCGTCTCGGAGAGTACATACTCATGACTCTTCACTTAGCTTTGGTATATGGTCGTGCCTACGTAAATAATAGTATACTATGTGTTCTTCGAATTGTGTTACACGAGTTGTGAGCTGCGCAGGTCCCTAGCCTTGAGCGGTAGGTTGATTGTCGATGCGATAACAATGCCGTAAGCATCAGGATGACGGGTCGCTGCCGGCGAGATCTGCGCGGGACGTGTCTGAGGTATGGCATAATAGGTCACTGATCCCGCCCACTTATATGGCGCCTGTGCACGTCAATACACCGAGAAGACGAACCCACTAGGACAAAGGGCGACAAGTCATTCGATCCTCTCACTCTGTAAGTGGTCCCTGTGCTCGATGAACTTCTCTTTTGGTCGGCGGCAGCCCATACGAGGTATGCAGATGTCAGTATGATTTTCCATGCCTCTATTCATGTATTGTACTAGAAGTCAATCTGCCGTGACCAACTTGAAGTCTACATCAGGAAAATCCCATGTGAGAATCACAAGAAATTATCGAAAGTTTCAGGTAAAAATCGAGAATCAGGATCACTACTACATTATCTCGTTTATCTCAGATGAGCTTACCTCGAGATGTCGTCTGAGAAATAGCAACAATTATAGACAATGAACGCTCAATACAAGCACCTTTCACGCATTTGCACCTCATTTGTAGCTGATCTCATAGTGTTTCTCACTTATTATCCGGTCTATCTCTCATCTTTCTGTTATTCTGGGGATTTAGGAACATTGGATATATTGAATGTAACAGTACGACAATGTTCTTGTAGACTACGACTACTAGCGAGCCTGTACCTACATCCCTTCCCACTGGGTGTTGTTTGTCGAGCATGTTTGCACGCCGAGCAGTTGCCCTGCGTGGTCATGCTCGTCGTGCAGCGCCCGCGCCTGCTCATCCATACCCGTGCCCGCTGCATTCGTCCAACCCCACACTTGCCCCGCTCATCTGTTCATTCACGCCTGCACTCACTCCTACTCGGAGAGCCAGTTCCAGAGGGTATGTACATCCTCTTAGGCGGGAAGTCTTTGAGCGGCTCCCTGTACGTCCACCATCAGCAGAACTCACCACATACAGAAAGAGAACGAACATACACTTGTCACATCCTCACTACTCTTCTCCATCCGCCGACGCACCTGCCACTCCGCGCGGCGCGGGATCTATACATCGCGGCGCTCCTCGGGGTGCAGGCCCTTGAGCGACATGAAGGACTTGAACTCGGCGAGCTTCAGGCTGCACACGGACAGGTGGCCGTAGCGGCAGAGCGAGGTGAGCTGCTGCCCACAACTGTGTAGGCAAGTCAGCGTGGGTATCAAGAGCGAATGAGGATGGAGGGGAGGGGAGAGGAGGGAGGGGACGTACTGTTCCTGGAGAGAAAGTCGTCAAAGGGCGACATGCACCCGGGATGTCGTCCAGCGTCAGGTGCGCCTTGCGGAGGTACGCCTCCTCCGTCTCAAATTCTGTGTTTGACACGTTTGCTGTCTGACTTTGCGGTCGGCTTCAACAGCAGACGACTCGGGCTCGCACAGTGGGCGCCCGAGGTCAGTCTGCTGGTCCACGGCGGCTCCAGCGGGCGATAAGTGGGAGGGTGCGTGCTTCAGTTGGAGAAACGAAGCAGACGGGACGTATCATGATGGTCGACGATGGTCGGACAAAAGGGCTAGAGGTTCGCGTTGGGGCGGAGGCAAGTTGAAGGAGAAGGCAAGGAGGAGGGAGAGTCACACGGAATACATGACGTGGCGCCGAATTCGGGCTCGGCCGAGCAGTCATGTGACATGTTTCCCGCTGCAACGTTACTGGGTCGTTCTGAACTTCTCGTTCTCAGCCACAAAGTATGCAATGCACCTCCCATGTGCCCCCGCCCACCGCCGCCGCCAACGGACACGACAAGACGGTCGCGCGACGGTCGAGACACCGCCCGCCTCTCCCACGTTCAACCCGCACCACCGCATCCTCGCGTGCTGCGCGGCCGCCTGTCACAGACTACAGTGCCACGACCTGCGACAGTACTGCGCTGTCGTGTCCCCGCCGCTCCGTCACCGCGACGTACCGCCCGCCACCGCCCTCTGGTGAGTCGTCCCCGTCCCTTGTCCCTCTGCGCGTCGTACCCGCACCGCTCCTTCCCCGTTCGCGCGCCCTCTCCACCCTCTACATGCCGTGACGCGGCCTTGCCCCGCGCCCGCACCTCTCTCTTCCTCCCATCACCTTCCCTGCGTCACTCCCGCCATCCTCACTGCCGTCTCCGCACCTCTCCCGTCCTCCCATGCACGAACGCCATCGTCGCGGCCTCCGACTTCTCCGCGGCTACCCTCGCCTCTCGCACACCCTCGCTGCCTGCATCCTTACCTGCACTGCCGCCCTCGTTCGACTCGCGCCCAACACTGCTTCCGGCCTTGCGTGGGTTGGCATCTGCAGAGGCCTCCACTCATGGTCGTGACAATGGGTTCCACGACGAGGTGAGTGGCGAGACTGCACTGAGACACTGACTGTTTGTTCAGCGTGCCGGCACATCAAACATTCACTGGCAGCCTGCACGCACACCGAATGTCCAGCCCGCCCATGCTTCACGCGTCCAGCCCACCCATTCCTCACGACTCCAGCCCGTCCGCGCATCGCGCGGCGCATGTACGGACCACTCGCACACCCGACGTCTGGCTTGGCGCGTTCCAACAATATCCTCGCACACGTCGGACAGCTCGAACGGGCCTTCGTCTGTCTCGTGCGCCCCGGGTATGCCTCCACAGATGCAGCTCAAGCTCAGCATGCTCGATGAGCTCGCCGACGCTGCTCGTCCCGCCCACACACATCAGCTGTTGGCTCGCACGGTTCTGTGCCACCATCCTCATGGAGCCGTTTGTCTATCACTGGGTCGCTGCTCCTGACGGCGTGCAATCCAAACTGACCGTTTACTTATGCTGTTGTGGACCACGGCGAACGTGCCCCCCGCCTGCGCGCTTGCTGAGGTTGTTGTACATTACTATAGCTAATTATTGCAATCAAATTCTGTTGGCTCTCGTTCACATGGTTAGCATGCCCGAGTACTGGATGATAATCTCGTGTGATAGTGTCTCCCTCAGCATTTTCGGCGAAAAACTGCTTTGCAGCAGCTTGGACTGAGATTTGGCCTGATTACTAACGTGTTCTTGGGTGCACCGAGATTTCTCACTAATGTTCTCAAGTTTGAAGGTGATTCTCAACACTATGTATAACAATGTTCGAATTAGCACGAATCGCGCGCGCTTTCCACATTATTGGAATTTCTGGTGAAATTTGGTCAAATGCTCAAAGGGGGTTTTCCTGATGCTACTCGCTGCCTACTGCGGCTGAACTCCCATCGTGCAGCACCTCTTTCGCGGTGCAGTGTGGAGAAGCACACCGGGCCGAAGCAACAAGCCTTTGACTGCCTCAGTTCAGTTCGACGACCCGGTACGACAATGTAGGTATAGATCACCGTCCGGCGAGCGACAAGTTGTCACGGCCATGCAGGCAGGTACGTGGCTGATAGTGGCTCAAGTGTATCATCACGCTGACGTACCCGTTGTAGTGATCCGCTTTCCGCAAGCAACGGGCGCCGCCCGCTGTCCCGCTCTTGTACTATGTGCGTACTAGAAGGTCACCCTCACAGGTAAGTCTATGACGGTCAATCGCTCATTTGCATGTACTCACCGATCTGTGTCTGCGTGCAGTTTTTGCTGCACCTATAGCCCACTGCTCCGATTCCGCAACTCGATCGGTATATGTATATATCGGCGCCCCGTGAGCGCAGTTCAAGGCCGTCGCCCTCAGTCGGGGACTCCACAGCGAGAACGGCGATGTATATACAGAACGTCGTCCGGCGAGTGAGGTACTGCGGCTATCATGCTACGAGGTACTATCGTGTTCATTGCGAACCCATAGTACACCCCTCGAGTCGGCCGTGTTCGACAATGTATATACAGATCTTCGTCCCGCGAGCAGGGTGTTTGCAATGGTGCGGTGACAGTTGCGTTTGCGTGCACATGGATGACGGCTGACAATGCTCTGCAGGAACATCACTACCGCGCCATCTACAGCTCGGCGATTGCACACATCGCGGCGAACCGCGATCGATCTTGTCGTGTTCGGCGATGTATGTATATATCGACATCCCGCGAGCGGTGTCTTCATGAGGTAGGTGATCATCGCTGTAGCTCATGCTGCATACTGACAGCTGAATCCGATGGCCAGGAACGTCAATAGCGAGACCACTTCGCACGTCGACTCACTACAAGCTGCGCGTGCCGAGCTCATTGACGTCCGAGGCTGCGCTTCGCAACGGCCAACTCGCGACTCGGATGTGGTTGTCCCCGATCGGCAATGAGTATATGTATCGACGCCCCGCGAGCGGCATCACGGTGGACTGATGGGCAGCTGCTTCAGCGAGACAAGGGTAGCAGCACGGCCCGACTCGAGGAAGGTTCGTTATGCCATTTCCTGCGGTCTGCCTGCGCTGACTAACCATGGGCACATCATCTGGCGAGTTGGCTCGCAGCCGTACTCGTCAGCAGCCTTGCCAACCTCAAGGCGTCGGGCGGGACGTCTTCCCGCGAGAACATCGCAAGCTCTGCACATGGACAGAAGGTGCGTCGGAGGACTTGGCTCTTCGACGCTGGCACTGACTCTGTGCACGCGTCATGCGTCGGGATTCTATGGTTCGAGTTGTCAGTGTCCGAACGGCGGATGCTGCTGCGACTGTGGTACGTTGCTCGTCGTCTCTCTTTTACGGGCGAGGCTCACGGTGGCGCACACAGGGTTCAGGGGCAAGTATGTACTTGCCATACGCGTGCGGGAGACACTCGCCTCGAATGGGACGTGGGCCGAGCGAGGCATATGGCAAGGCTCAGGCTCTGCAACGTGCGCGGCAATTCACCCATGTATCGACGTCCCGCGAGCGGCGCGTACGACAATACGCCGACGTAACAACGTCCCGCGAGCGTGACATGCAGTTGGCAGACGAGCGGCCTTTGCAAGCTCGCCGCTGTCAGGGGCGGCTACTAACATGCGGTGAGTCGTCCCTTCGCGTGTTCACAGCCAGCAGCGGGTTAATTGCATGCATTGACACGGTCTATGTACAGGTACAGGCTCATCTGCGGACGGTAGTGACGGACTCACCTCAAGGGGTGTTCCCCTTTTTTTTGTTCTTGTCCAGACATGTACATACCGAGACCCGTTTTGCGAATGCACGAAAAGTACCCGAACCTCATAAACCGCGAGCTCCCTACGGGGAGGCGAATCTATGGCCAAAAAAACACCTTTTCTTTGCGGACTTGGGGCGCTTTCGCGTTTTTTGCCTTTCCCCAGCCAATCTCCGCCCCCCGTCGTAAGCAGCCGTCAATTCCCTGCGACGATCCCGCCCGTCCTCGCACGCCGCACTATCGGCCATCTCCAACGTACCATTTCTCTCGCTCTTCTCCTTCTTCGCGCGTTTCTTGTCCTTCTTCTGCTTCACGGTCGACAGACACCTTAGAAATGCCTCCTTCACCTGGTCATTGTGTCCGACCAGCTGGAACCCGTAACATCGCACGAGTAAGTGCCCATCCTGATACGCATCGCGCAGCGTCTGCATGATCGACGTCATCGTCTGCATGCTCGACCGCTGAATCGCTCCGCCGAGGACTCGCGGTGTCTGCTGCACGAGGCTATTGAACATCGTCTTCTACATCACTGTCAGAACCACGCAAAAGGAGGATCATCGCATGACACGGTACTCACGCTCTTCGACTTGTCGAGCTTGCACAGTTCGTCAAGCCGCATGATGGACATGCCCGTGCACTGGTAGGTCCCGCAGTAGTGCCAGGCGCCGCCCGCGGAGAAGCACATGTCGCGCGTCTCGCGGACGCGCGGCCACGCTTTGCATGTCTTGCGCTCCGCGGGCTCAGCCCTGGACGTGCCAAAGTTCCAGCGCTGGGCGGGGTACAGCACGACGCAGCGACTGAGGTCTTCGTACGGCGTCCAGATGGTCATGTCCGACATGCACTTCAGTACCTTCCCGGAGTAGCTGCAACAGTCGAATCAGCTCGAAGCTTGCCTGAGACGAGAACAAGATGCGTACGATACGCTGGATAGGGCCTAGTCATGATCAGTGATTGGTACTGAGATGTGATAACGAGGCTTACCAGTGTAAGTGCTTGCCATACCGCCTTCCCAGACACACTGACGAAGAGTTGTTCGAATTCCACAGGTGGGTCCGGTACGATCTTGTAGGGATCGGTCTGAAGGAACTCATTGATCTCGAACTGACAACCATCACAACGTGCGTCAGCCACTGCAGTCGTGCTCGTTGGACATACGGCACTCACGTCGCGGATCGACATGTTAGCCATCGAGGGCATATCAAGGTCATCGCCGTCTTCTCCCGGGCCACTCTCGGGGAGCTCGTCGTCGGACTTGGCATCTTCGGATCCGGATCCGTCTTCAGACTCTGAGTCGGACAACGTCTGGGCTTGTGTGGATGTGCGGGCCTGAGTGTAATCCTGGCGGCGGGATCAGACGCGTCGTCTTCTTGTATGTAGACAACTTACCGGTAGACGTGGAAGTCTGGCAGCCGGTGCCTTTCTCTTTGCCGGAAGCCTGGCTAGTTTGCGGACTTGCGTCGATGGAGGCGGCAATACGGGGTTTGACTGCCACGAGACGGATGTGTCAGATCTTGTAAGTGACTTTATTGTAACGAGACTTGCCGTTCGTGCTGCATTCGGGTCGATATTGTCTCGGATGCTTAGACGTTCGAGACCCTTTTGCGCTTCGTCATAGTTCTGCATGAGCGCGACTCGAAATCAGTCTCGGGAAGTCGACTAGTCCACGGGCGCACTCGCCGTACATGTTGAACATCAAGCTTCCGTTTCCTGCCTCGGTCTGGCATGACGTTACAGTCAAGATACCTAGATAATGTAGAGTCTGATGAGTGTGGTAAAGGCACGAGATGTTGGTAGAGCAGACTGGCAGGAGAGCTGTACATACCGGCGATTACAATTAGTGTGACTGGCAGAGCAAGGCTGGAGGTCAGTTACAATATTGATAAGGCTAGTCGTACGCTGACAAGGCGTACCAATTTGCTCAGAACGTCGCGCAACCTCAGGTTCGCATCCGCCTGAGCCTGTGAACAGCTGGTCGGTCTCGCTCAGGCAAACAAAGACAAGGATCGCCAGTGAATCGCAAATTAGCAGTGTAATAGCAGTGATCCACGTTCAATCATAGTCTCGCCACACTCGTGCGAGGGGTTTGTGTCGAACCTACGTTCAGTCAAGCCTTCGGCCGCCAACGTTCGAGCGAGTGGATCGAGATCGATTACGTCAGCCGTATTAGTGCCGGAGAGTGCCGGGAGCCATTCTAATTGAAGCGCAGGCGCTTGGCAGGCGCGCTCTTGCTCAAACCAGCTCAACTTGCCTCAAGTTCAGACCAACTTCACGTTTATCGTCGCGTCTTGCAGCAAAATGAGATCTACCTCGAACTCGGCAGGGGCAGCTACTAGGATGTTTTCTTGGTGACTCGTTTATCACTCGTGTTCGACCTTGCAGCTGAACGGGAGATGCAGTTGAATTCTCAGCAACCAATACCGACCGACCGCAGTCGGTCTGTGAAGCTTGAGGCAGGGCACAGGTCACCGCGCGAAGCCATTGCGATGCCATACCTTGCCATAACGCCCAGTATCTGGCTTTTCACAAATGAACGCAATTGTTACCGTCTAGTCCCAGGTGTTTCGTGCTGCCCAGTGTCTAACTGCTCCTGCAGGCCACAACAGCCTCGCACCACCCATGCAATGTCACCTACACGCATACAGTATCACTGCTATCTTGCTTCCTGCACTATACCCGGCGGGGAAGCCTATGTCGTATCCAGTGAGCCGTGTTTCCGTCTGGGCTGCTTGCCATGCTAAAGCGGTCATATCATATTCTGGCAGCACGATACATACAGTTCGGGAAGTAATAGTATTGCTTTCGCGACGGCGGACACCTCAAACTCGCCCGGCACCGCGAGACATGACTTGCAGGAACGCGCTATGTATTGAATGCGCAGCCAAGGCAGCGGTCTGGTGAGTCGTGGACGGTAAGTCCGTCAGGTGCTTGCTATGATCTCAGGCCCTTTACTTCATCAATCTCATTCGACCAGGGACGAGTGCGCCGGCGTGGCAATACGGTTGCATGCGCAAACTACACGGGAAATGCAGCTTACACGCTGCTTTGCGCAGACATTTGCCAAGCCCGGTATCGATGGATTCGTCCAGATACACGGCATTGTCAAGTTGCGGATGGTCTTCCATTCAGGTTCGACTGAGCGCGTGGTCTCCTGCCTCCCAGACGTTACGATAGCGAAGGATGACTTCAACCCGATAAGACCACGAACGCGGATGGAACGCTCGCTTGGAGGTACAACACTCATCCAGGACGGTGCGTCTGTACCGACCCTCTCTTCCGCGTTTTCTAACGTTGATTGACGATACCATTAACATAGCTACATATCCGAATCGTCCTCCACCATGCTTTCCCAATGGGTCAGTCTCCGATGGACGTTCCGCAACAAGAAAAAGACCGTGCTGCCCACGGAGGTATGCGAGCAGATCATCGATCTCATATATTGCGACTCGCCGGTTCCGATGGACCAGGAGACCGCCCGTGCGTTGAAGTCTTGCCAGCTCGTCTGCAAAGCGTGGTCCTACCGGAGCCGACACTACTTGCTACATACAATCATCGTCCGGGACGAGGCTGAGCTCCAGGCCATTTCCAGGGCGCTCTCGAGAAGTCGCGACCGCGCCGCTCGCGTTAGACAGCTCATTCTTGCGGTCAACCGACAGTCGGGGGTGCCGCTGGTCAGGGTCTTCTCGCTCACGCTGGTTCGACGGCTGCCCAATGTCAAGCATCTCTGTTTGCGGGGCATGGCGTCCCGCGACGGGCTACCGCGTCTTTCGTCCCAGATCCATCTCAAAGCGCTCACCATGCTCTCCTACTTCACCTCATTGAGCAGCCTAACCCTCCAAGACGTCACCTTCCCTTCCATCACCATACTCATTCGCATCTGTGCAGCCCTACACGCGTTGAAGACCCTTGAGTGCCAGGAGATCCATTTTGTCGATTGGTGCAACGTGTATATCCCTACCCGCCCTGCGTCTGTGTCTACGCTGGTCATCCGGCGCCAGCAGAAGCGTATTGGACACCTTCTCGCTGCTCTCGGGAACCTGACAACACTCGTATGCGACGGAGGACACGAACTCGAACACGACTACGCAGACGTCGTCAGACCGCCCGCCCCTCTTCGGCTACATAGCCTTCTTCTGCGGGGCATCTTGCTCTCTCCCGCGCTGGTGAACATGATGACCGCCATGATCGAGTTTGACCACTTGCGCACCCTCATGCTCGACGCGCACATGCGAGAGCTCACTGTCGTCCAGACGCTGTGCGATGCAGCAGGCCGCAGCCTTCGACATCTTGCCGTGAACGTCGATCTCGGAACTTGGCAAGAGTATGAAGGTAACAAGCGTCCGTAGCCTCCTAATGGATTACTACTGACGGTGTGTCGTCACTTTAGGCCCGTTCCCCGCCTTCGAAGCGAACGAGATGTTGCAGACGCTCAGGATTGCGTGTCGTCCTCGCGAGCTTTTGGTCACTATGATCTCCCATCTCTGCATACCCTCCCTTGAACAACTTACGATATGCATCTCGTCCCAACACGCCATGGATCTCGGCTTCGACGAGCTCGACCTGCCTTCTCTGGATGAAGTTGTTTCTTGCGCGAAGTTCGCACCGAAGCGTGTCGTCTTCGAGCTAGGATACAGCATCGCCGAAACTGAGCTTCAGGAACTGGAGACGGAACTTTGTGCTTACATGCCGAACGCAGGTGGCCGAGGTGCGGTACGGGTTAGACAAGGTTCGTACCTTTGCTGGTCTTTGGAGCACGCACTGACTGCCAGTACAGCTGCTATTGGTCTGGCATGGTGGGAGAGGGTTGGACAGCTTGTTGAGTAGCCGTGAGGGTGCTTGATTTGCGGTGCGTATGCTCTTCAAAGCAACCGTCTTCATCGCGCATGATGGCGGATGTCGGTCGTAGTAAGTTGCGCTGAAATCGGTTCTTCAATGAATATGAGCGGCATTCATTTCGCCTTTCTACATGGACATCGTCATAGCGATTTCTACGCTGTACATCATTGCACGACGTTCTGTTGGATTTGTTAGGGACGGACACTTTTGAGCATTGTCGTGGATGGTACTGTTGGATCGGCGCGACATGTATTGACTTCAGTAAAGAAAGGAGACATGCCTGGGGTCAACGTAGGAGAAGCAATGTGCCGTATATATAAGCTAGAGGTGCGGACTTGACAATGAATGAACCTCGGCGGCATCAAATTCCCAAAAGGGGTAGGTCCCACCACGCCACCTGCGAGTTGTGGCGTAGGGACGGTCACCGGGCCCGTAGGCTGCATTGACTCTGCCGCTGTGTCTAAGTTATCTCACTATAGCTTCACCTACACTGGTACAACTCCGAGAGCCGACCCACATGTCTAATGCCGTGGAATCTGCAAAGCTATCCTTGAGCCCGAACGCGAAGGGAAAGGCGAAAGAGAAGGACAAGCGGCAGAAAGGTGCGAACAAGCCTCAGACAGAGCGACTCAAGACCATAGTGCGCCGCTTGCCTCCGAATCTACCAGAGGACATCTTCTGGCACAGTGTGCAGCAATGGGTCACCGACGAGACAGCGCAGTGGAAGGCTTACTATCAGGGGAAGTTCAGGAAGCGGTGAGCATACCACGATTGTATCGTGCGCGTGTGTGGGATGCCAATCCTGTGTCCAGATTGAACAAGGAGAACATCTCTTCTCGTGCCTATATCGCGTTCAGAAACGAAGAGCAACTGGCGATCTTCAGCAGGGACTACGACGGTCATGTCTTCCGAGATAAAGCAGGTACGCTTGGGCGACTTCGCTTACCGGCTGGGACTCATATCTGTGGCTCTAGGGAACGAGTCCATCGCTGTTGTAGAGTTCGCTCCGTATCAGAAGATCCCGTCTGAGAAGAAGAAAGTAGACAACAGAGTGGGCACGATTGAGAAAGGTACGTATGTGTGAATCACACGGAGAGCGATGTTCATCCGTTCCGCAGACGAGGATTTCCTATCGTTCATGAAGTCGTTGGAGGAAGGAGGTTCTAAGCCAGTCGATGGAGAGACTCTCGAAACTCTGAGTGCGTCCCATCCTAGATCATCCATCGCGCAGACACGCTGATACCTCGCGCAGTCGCAGCCTCGCAACCGCCCCCACAACCCACCACGACACCCCTCCTCGAAGCCCTAAAGGCAGAGAAGTCCGCGCAGAAGGACAAAGAAGCTATCCTCCGCGCCCACGCGCACTACAAAGACCCCTCCGTCGTGGCCTCCGCGAAGAAGGACGACAAGAAGAAGGCCGCAGCGGGCGGCGGGGCGAAGCCCGCGCCCGCAGAACAGCCTCTCGGAAAGAAGGCCAAGAAGGCAGCCGCGAAAGCAGCTCAGCAACCCGCAGGCCCGTCGTCCGCCCCAGGGACGAAGGCGTCCGCGCCCACAAACGCGCCAGCGCAGGCGAAGCAAGCGCAAGTTCAACAGGCAGGCTCGCCGACGAAGACACCCAGGCCTCCACGGGAACGCCAGCCCAGGCCCTCTCCCGCCTCATCCGCAGCCCCTACCCCTGCCACCCAGCCTGGCGCGGACGCATCCGCATCGACGTCCAGTGATCCAGCAGCCCCGTCCTCCAGCCGACGACGCCCCGTCCTCGGGCTCGGTTCGCGCCAGTTCGAGGCGGCGCTCAGCGGCGCGGGCGTCAGCGGGCGACCTCCGCGGCGCGCACACGCCGCAGACAAGGACAAGGATAAGGGCGCCGCAGACGCGCCGACCGCCCCTGGCGACGCCCCGAGCACTGGCAAGACGAAGGAGGAGAAACGCGGGCCTCGCGCGGCCCCCGCGCCGCCGACCATCTTGCAGCGGGACGCGCCGAAGATCTTGACGCGGGATGGGGCGGCTGGAAGTGGTGGTGCGTCCGGTACGGAGGGCGCTGCTCCGGAGGAGGCACCTGGGGGATCTGGGGGTAGAGGTGGGAGGCGCGGTAGGGGACGAGGCCGCGGCGGTCCTCGCGGAGGAGCTCCTTGAAGGAGACGCAGTGAAGGTAGTCGCAACCGTTCGCTCATCGCTGAGTGCAGGGACGGCAGACACCGAGCATCCCTGAGGCTATACGCCTCGCCGCTTTCGAAACCCTCGATATGGACACAAGGATGGGGCCCTCGTGCCGGGTCGCCCGCGGCGAGACGAACTGGCACGAAGCGTCTCACTCTGTGTTCGCGTTGATGTAAGTCACTACGAGGTCGTCATTAATCGGCCCTTGGTTCACCATCACCATTGTCCGCTCCATATGGGCATGTCTATGTATATACGATAGCTGTCCGTCGTGTAATATTACAGTTGGAGAATACAATACAGAGCATCGGACGAGTGAAGCAGAGGACGTATCAGAGTGCAGTTCCACGCTCGAAACTCGCGCGAATCTCCGCTGTGTACTTGTCGTAGTACCGTGCAATCTTGACAGCGTAATGTGAGCAGGCGGGTCACAGAGAATGAGGATGCGTCGTACCTTCTTGTTGAACACACGGTTCCGCTCGTTGATGTAGGTAATGTCGCCCTCGTCCTCGTTGTTCCGCTTCCGCGAAAACTTGCTCTTCTTGTCAATACTACAACGCGTGTGAGTAGCATCGATGGAGGAGGATGAACGCGACGCACTCTTTGTTGATCTTGGAAACCACCCTATCAATAGCTTCCTCGCTCGGCTTGTTGTCCGCGTAGAGCAAGCTGTTCGCGTCGCGATAGAGGTTCTCAGCAGCAATCCGCTGCTGCTCGCTGGTAGGTGCGACCTGGACAGCAGCGTCAGCGCGGCTAGTCAATATTCGAACCACTAGGGCACTCACCTGCAAAGACGACCCTTGTCTCGGGTCGAACTGTGTCAGCGCAGAAGAGCTACCTCCCGCCTTAGCCAGCGTTCCCGGCGCCAGACCCAACGCAAGTTCCTTCTGCTTGTTGTACGCAGCAAGGTCAGGCTTGATATGGTCCAGGTCCTTCTTATACCGCTTCCGCGCGGCATCCGCGTCGTCTACCAACAGGACGTCAGAACCGGTCCACCTGCGATGCTGAACACCCGCGGACATCGCACGGCCAGAGATGCAACGTACTGTGGAACTCGAAGTCTGCCCTCCGCGTCTTGCGCGCCTGCTTCTTCTCCCACTCGTCGTTCTCCTCAATGGTCCACTCCCAGTTCTTGGACCGCTCGACGTCCTCGCCGCGCTCCTCCGCGTCCGCCTTGAGGCGCAGCGTCTCGGCGAGCTTGCGCTGTCGTTCGAGCCGTACAGCGTCGCGTGCCGTGGTCTTCGCCCTTGCGCTCTCTTCCACTACGGATGCGCGGTTCGCCATGGCGGCTGTATGCTACGCTCCGAGTACTAGAGTTAGATCACCCGACAGAACAACATGGGAGAGCTGCTCACCATCTTCTTGCGTAGCTGCTCAAGCTTCGCTTTCCGCTCGTCCATTGAGAGCTTGCTGCCCTCCTGTTCCTCGTCCGCCGGTGTCTCCGTGTCTGTCATCTTCTCGACGAAGTCTTCAGCTGCCTCCGCCACTTTATGTAGCGTGCTGCTGCTGGCTTTGGTTTGTGATGCCATTCTTTGCGATGCGGGAGCGATGTGGGAAGAGAGTGATAGACAATGGTGCTAGTAGTAGTACAGAACACAGCGGCAGAGTCAAAGCAGCGCGGCGGCCAGCGCCACAACTTGCAGGTGGCGTGGTGGGTCCTACCCCTTTTGGGAATTTGATGCCGCCGGGGCTTCCAGTACGTACTTGCTTACTTCCGGATCCCAGGCTATCCCAGGCGGTCAGGTTCATTCAAGTCCACACCTCTGACTTATATATACGGCACATTGCTTCTTCTACGTTGACACCAGGCTTGGCTTCTTTCTTTACTGAAGTCAATACATGTCGCGCCCATCCAGTACCATTCACGACAATGCTCACGCCCAGGTCATCGCAGAATCCGACGACTCAGATATCATGGACGAAGTGGTTCGGGCTCTCAGCATCGAACTCAAGAGAGCACGAGTGGAGTCGGATCGACTTCGCGCGGAGAAGGACAAGCTGCAACGTGAGTTAGACGATGCGCGTTTGCGATTGAGCGATGTCGAGGATGGGCGAGAGCAAAAAGTGAAGCGGGATGATCGTTCGGTAAGCTCGTTCGCCTCTATCCAGCGGAGCCTGTTGACTGAACGCCCATAACCTTGAGCTCTACGAGCAGGCTCGTCGAGAGATCGACAAACTTGTTCAAGAAAAGGACGAACAGAATGCGAAACACGTAGGCTTCTGAGTCTCAGGCGTAGCTTCTGACGTTCCCTGAGACTCATACACGTCTGCAGGTAAAGGAGATGGAGGATCTCGTACAAAAGCTCACGAGGCGAAAGGAGAAGTGCCGGAACGTCAAGGCCGCTCTCGAAGAGTCCCGAAATGTGAGCTGCCCTGCCTTCTTCCAGGCGAGACGACACTAATTCGTGGCCTCCATAGGCCCTAACTACACTTCGAAGTGCAGCTGCGAGCGCGATCGCCGAGCTCTCTGTGGACGGTGTCTCGACGTCTCGAAAGCGGAAACGTGAAGACGATGACGAAGGGCACCCCGAGACAACGGAGGGTGGATCGGAGGCCCGAGAGTCTCCTCAGAGTGCCAATGAACTCCTGGTTGATTACTCCATCTGGTCTTATGAACCCAAAAGCTGATCTTGACGTACGTGAGCAGGATCTGCGACAGTTCATGGGAGTTCCAGAGGGGGAGCCTTTGAGTGGCCCATCCGTGGATCATTTTGAGACATTTATTGGGACTCACAAACACTGGAGTAAGTTGATGTCGGTAAGTCAAACTGCACGTTATGCGGTTACCCAGATGATCATCCACGGAATTGCTCTTACATAGGCATTGACCGGGTGAGACGCATCGATCGATACCCGGGCATTGTGCTAATAGCATCATAGTTTCAAAATGAAGTTGTGCGCGCAGGACAACATCATCTGGTCGCACCGTTCATCCAAACGGTGCTTGTTTGTTTTTCCAGCCCATTCTTATTCCTTCAGTACCCAGGCACTTGAACTGCACGACTACGAGTCCTGGATGCGTCCGGGGGAAACCCGGGAACTATGTTGGTCAATGAAGAAAACCCACTACTATTGCGGAACTTTTAGGTGCAGTAACGTTGTAAACCTGCCGATTCAGGACGTAGCTGAGCTCGGGCTTACTGAGAAGGTAGGTGTGCGACATGATACATCAACGCTTTTTTGTCGCTAATGATTAATACTAGCATTCATTGCTTCAGAACATCGTCAAGCGGTCAAAAACGTATGGCGTCTTCGATCAGTTGAACACTGTTCTCTCCAAAGCGGACCTCCTTCGAGATTTACATCTTGACGGGACTTTGCTTGTGCGATGTCATGCATTGGAGTACGTCGATTGGAACAACCGAGTCAGCGACATGTTTGCTCGATTCGGAGATCATGCGGATGCACCTGCAGTCAAATCAAAGAAGAAAAAGAAGAACGGGCCCTCGAAGAAGAGCAAGCAGCAGTAACGAACGCGGGCATGGTGATGGCGACTTATGCTCTCCGCACTCCAAACGTCTGACTTTGTTATGTGCAGCGTGGCACTTCGGCCATCTGTCTAATCAAGCACGGACGCCTTGTCCTCTGTGAAATGTCGCCATATCACTCGTCGATCACTACTTTTGTCCTTGCCGTCGCAATCATGTTATCAACTCGTATATGCTATCGTCTACGTTGCTTTTCTACCACAGAGCCGCACGCCCAGAATTCAGCTGTTGATCGTAACCCGCGATAGTCTCGTTCTTGACCAGCGATCACTGATCATATCTTCCAGAGAATTGCTTACTCGCTGCGATGTGCGAACTACTTTCCATTGTAGTCACTGCCAATAGGAAGCTAGGACATCCACACAGTAGCTTTCCGAGCGGAAGACGCGTAAGGGAAGAGGACTTGAGGACTTGCCATCGCCGGTGAGTCATGGACCCGATCTCCGGGCACGTACAACGCTCACGCCATCGACACTCCGCGTTTGGGAGTTTGATGCACCCTGGGTCGAATCCGTGTACGTACTACCTTGACATCCGCGGCAGAAGCGCACCTGACCATACATAACTCTGACCCTGCATGCGCCGCTGCTCCTGCCGCCTTCCACGTCATGTCGCTGTCGCGCGGAAGCCATGGCAAGAACGTGGTGTCCGACTCGGGACTCATGGACGAGGTTTTAGAGTTGTGGGCAACGAACTCCGAAGGGTTCGTGAGGAAATGGAAGAGCTCCAACGACAAACTACCGGACGTGCGCGCGAAGCTGCAAGCTGTCATGGATGACGGCTACAATCACGTTTGGCGCATCGGCGGTGCCGGCGTACAACCGGCGTATGTTGTCCCTAGCAGGAATGCAGCCGACGAATGGTGTAAGTGGCGCGGTTCGCCGTACATTACCTCCTCCTTTTGGGATTGGATTTGATGGGCCGCCTGCCTTCTTACACGTACTACTTCCCGTCGCCGCGGAAGAAGCATTTCCCTGCCTATAAAGTTCACTACTCCTGCACAGATGGGCTGGCCGCGACCCGCTACTGTCTCTCTACCCCATCTACCGCGCTTCCCATCACCCTCGAAGTCTCAGCATGTCATCAGCCAGCAGTGGCCCTTGCGACAACCCCGAAGCGGGATCCGACTCCGATATCATGAGCGAAGTTGTTCGCGTTATGAGCAGCGAGCTCAAACGAGCTCGTGTGGAGCAGGACCGACTCTGTGAAGAAAAGGAACGACTGCAACAAGAATTGAACGATGCACACACTCAATTGTGTGTTATGAAGAAGGCACAGGAGCAACAATCCGAAAGACTGGGCGGCGATAGTGTAAGCTACCGTCTCTCCGAGTTTCCTGACCTTGGTTGAATGTGAACCTTTAGAACGCTAAGCGGTACGAGAAAGCGCTTCGCAAGATCGATAGACTGGTACAAGAGAGGGATGAGAATAAGGCCAACTATGTCAGTCATGTTCATTTACGCCGTGTCCCTTCGCCTCACATTTTGCTAGGAAAAGTCGTTGGAGGAGATGACGGAGAAGTTGACCAAGGTACATGACAAGTACAAGAATTCAAAGGCTTCGTTGCGGGAGGCAAGGACTGTATGTTGTCATCATGTCTTCGTGTCTTCTCCTTAGTACGTCACTGACTCACTCATACATGCCCTTCTGACAGGAATTGGATCGCCTTCGGGCTGCGACCGCTGTCGATGTTTCAAAAGTGCCGGAGACAGGTGAATCACATTCTCTGAAACGCAAAGCGCGGACGGAAGACGGGGAAACCCCAGCTCGACTCGACTCTCGTCATGGTACGAGGCTTAGAATTTGACTGAATAATATATGGCTCACGAACACGTAGTAACTGAACTGCCTATGCCCGCTGAAAAGCAGCTCCAAACTCTCACAGTGAGATTGTGACATATCTCTCTGATGGATTCTGAATGTTTTCGTAGGTTAGCTATGAAAAGGATCTCGCCAATATCCGACAGTTTCTTGTCATCTCTCCGGGTGAGACGCTCAAAGAACCGTCCTTGCAGCATTGTCAAATGCTGCGAGGAAAGCAGAACTGGGAAGCCTTGATTACCGTAAGTCGCATCCATAGATTAGGCAGTTGTGACAACGTCTTACATTAGTATGTACACTCCAAGAAGCTACGCAGTGTACAGTGAGTTTGATCATGATTAAAATGTCGTCGCAGAGCCGCTGACATACCAGCGCCGTTATTCCAGCCTTGATCGCACCATGAAGTACTGCGTAGAAGACAGCATCATCTGGTGTCCAAGTTCGTCCATGAGATGTCTCTTCGTTCATCCAGTACACTGTTACCAACCCGAGACGCATACTTTCCGGCCATTCGACTACAACGGTTTCATAAAGCCTGGAGAAACACGTGAGCTCTGCCTATCGAAAGGCGACACCAGCTTCTACTGCGGTACCTTCAGGTGCGCTGAGGCGTCTCACTTACGCACCGAGGACCTTATCCAGCTTGGAGTCGCTAATCAGGTAACACGCTCCATACGTATCGGACAATACGAAGCTTACCTCGTAGTCAGGATCGTCTGTTCGGTTACCTTGTAACCCGAGTGATGACATTGGGTTCATCCGTCCCACCGGCCGGTGGGGCATCCAGGTCGCGGCTCCTCCGAAATGCATATCTCGATGGAACGATCCTTGTGCGCTGCCATAGTATGGAATACATTGGCCGAAACAGCACCGTGAGCACGTTCTTCGTCCGATGCGCAGGCGACGGCTCTGCGCCAGGTCAACCTGTTGCCAACCTCACGCATAATGCGGGCGAGCGTCACAAGCGGGCGAAGATCGAAATACCTTAGGCTTCTACCCGGTCAGTTCAGTTGTGAGTTCATGCTTCGAGACATCTACTGAACTTGCTGTATCATGCAGGGCTCGTGCAGCGAATCCGGCTGCCACTTTGTACGCGATGCCATCTTCATCTGCGTCCTCCATATGCTCGGACGACGTCGTCTCAACCGTCTGCTGACTTTGTTGTTGACACCTCCCCGTACTTGCCGACGTTCTATGTAGGGTCGATATCGCTGTAGCGTACTGCATCGTGATCCGTCGCAGTTATATTGATCGTTAATCCGCATTCACTGCTTCCACGGCACGCAACGATTCCAACGAGCCCCAGGCTCTTAAGGAGATCACTGTTACTAGTCGTGCTGCAGCACCTGTGCCGCGGATAGTACGGATGCACTGGAGAGTCTGAGCTCAAGCTCTATGTATGAACAGTAGCTCTGGTACTACGAACTTACTTATTGGAGTCTGGCACACAGATCGCGATTCGTAGATCATACAAGACGGAGTTTGCCGCCATCGGCTGCTAGCAGCTGACGCGAACGGTTGAATCAATGAATGGAACAGCTCCTGCATCCTCGGTGCTATCCAGACTGTACATAAGTTAGCAGTACTGGTTCAATACTCGGACTGTGCGCCGCTGGTCTTGTCATTGCTCGGCTGTCTCTTGGTCATTGCTACTGTCCTTCCCTGGTTCTGGCGATCAGCGAGCGATGTCCGACACGCAGGATGGCTCTGATTCAGACGCCCTGTCGAATGTGATCGTCCGAGCATTAGGAAGGGAGCTGAAGCGGCTGAGGGCGATTCATCGTGACGCAGAAGCTCGGATTCATCATCTAGAGACTAAGGTCGACGACGTCGAGAACAAATACGGTGACCTAGTTGCCCTCAGTAGCGATCATCTCGAGACCAGTCACCAAGCCGCATTGACTAGAACCGCTGGTTTGGAAGCCAGAAATACCGAATTGGAAGGCGAGAACATGCGGCTGCAGCGAGAGCTTGACGACTCACGCAGGGCATTACTGGAGAGGTGGATAAAGGAGGAGGATGCAGAGCCGTGTATTTTAGCTGCAGGATCGGTGCGTATGTTGCATGAGTGTTCTTCGCCGAATTGCTGACTGACGTGGTTTTCGATTCAGCCCTACCAGCAGGTGAAGAGGGCACTGGATGATTCCATACAACAGAGGGAGGAAGAGAGGCTGGAACATGTGATTGAAGGGTTCACTATGTCCGTTCGACCTCATAGTAACCGTGATTTTGCACCAGTCCCGAGTCGTCAAGATTCTTCAAGACGACCTATCCGAAATGGAAGGAAAACGGGATCATTTAACGAAGGCACTAGCTCTGGCCAATCGAGTGAATGTGTTGCAGCTCTGTTATTTGAGTATCTGTTGATCGGTTTGTAGGATTTGGACGCGATACGGTCGCGATATCCCCGCAAGGTGGTGCCGGTCAATACCTCCGACAGCGAGTCATCCAGTGACGATGAACGAGCGGCGGAGGTCGTCAAGGACAGCGTATCCAACATAAGAGTCTTTGCAGCGACGGCATTAGCTGACGACTCTGATGATGATGAGTCAACGTCCGACGGACTACCGTCTGACAAGTCATCAGAGAAGGACGAAGGGGACGGAGAAGATGAAAACGAAGACGAAGAAGACGAAGACGAGGAAGACGAGGAAGAGGGCGAGGGCGGAGACGAGGACGAGGAAGACGACGAGGAAGACGACGCAGAGTATGAAGGGAACGGTATCAATGTCATTCTGCGTTCTGCTGTTTCTCAGCTTGAGCTGACTGTTGGCTCGGTAGCAGGTGCAAGAGAGTGGTAGTTTTGACCCATCTCAGATCCTCGAAAGCGACGTCCTTGACAATACTGGACAATTCATCGAAAAGTGGCGCCTGATAGTTCGCAGCAATCCTAGCGGTCAAGCCTTGCAATATCTTCGCAAAGTCGGTCTTATTCTGTCTGATAATGCTTGACATACTGAAATCACTCGTTACTTTACTCAGGTGCTGCCCTACCCGTCGTATGTCCTTGATCAGTCTAAATCTCAGTTGCTGACCTCAAGCTATCAGTCTGCTGGACCATGCCTGGAGATGCACTCACGATGAGATCATTTGGTCACCCGCGGAAACTCAATGTTTACTTGTGTTCCCTTTTCAACATTATGACGTGGCGTCTCAAGGGATCACGGACATGCCAATTGACAGCCGGATCTACAACCATGAGACGCATGAGTTCTTTCACAGGATGCAGAGTCAGTGGTTCTATCGGGGCACATTCAAATGCGTAGGCTGGTGTACTACGTCGTTCCAAAATGTCAAGGACTTCGCGCGGGGGCGAGTGAGTAAAGCTCTGGTCCCTCCCAGGGCCAGTTATATGACACTGATAAGGAACAGGCTAATGTCATGAACACCATCATCCAAAGGACAACAGGAACCAGTGACCGCGACCCCAACCTTAGCGTCCGGTCCGTGTATCTGAACGAACGGCTCGATGTCGTATGCTGTGGACTGGTCAGATTAGGCACGAATACGGACATCGAGCGGACAATAGGCGCATGCAACCGTGACTTCGAGAGCAACGTGCGCAAGCGGCCGTCACACAACACAGACAACCGGAGCAGGAAGAAGCGTAAAGTATCCTGATGCCTATGCAAGGTATGTATCCTCGATTCAACGCACAAAGGTCACGACTGAGCACATGGTATGACAGCCTCATTGACACGGAATCATACCTTCAATTGATAATTGCTTATCGTTGCTTTGTTTGGCTGTACACTTGTTATCGCTCTCAACGCATTCCTCTAGTACTCGCATCCAACACCGCACCGTACGACTTAATTCATGAATACCAAATCGAGGCGACCGTCGTTTCATTACGAGACAGATGACATAGATAATTGAATGGCAGCAATAGTCCATGGTTTGACGAGGCTCTGAGGTTCAGATCGTTCTCCAGTACATTAGAATCAGTACCGCGTACTACACACTACTGTATTGTCGCAAGTTGAGCTGGATATTATTATGAGTTCATGATCGGGAGCAACCTAAACGATCGCCGGCCAGCGTACGTACCGTACAGTTCAGATCATATCGGGAAATTCAACGCTCGATGATTGATTCCATCAACGCCACCGTACAACATTCCTTTCACTGTACCATCGGTTTTGTCCAGGCATCTTACCTCTGAGTACTTCGTATACATGCTCCGAGCGCGAGGAAACCGTCGCGACGACTCTGCCAACCTGGCGCTGTCGAGTGAGGTTGTCCGCGCCTTGGCGAACGAGCTGAAGAATCTCAGGAAGAAAATTGCCCGACTAGAAGACAAACAACGACACCTAGATGCTAAAGCTCGCGACGCAGAGACCCGTAGCTTGGATCTCGAGAATGAGAACAATCTCTTGAAGACACGTTCAAGAGAGCTGCAAGTGAGGAACAGCGAAACGGAAGGGGAGGTCGCTCGCCTCCAGCAGGAGCTAGACGACACACGAAAGAGCTTACAAGACGCTCGAGTGGGGGTCAACGCCGAGCAACGGAATATTCTGGATGCAGTCTTACGTCCGATAGATGGGGGAGAGTCTGTAAGGTAGGGCTTCTAGGGTCGCCGGATTTCTTGCTAATACATGTTCAAACGGGAAGCTCGAAGTCGGACAATGTCAAACAAGAACTCAACGAGGCTCTGACTCAGTCGATGTCAGAAATGCTCGATAATGTGAGTGGTCACGTCGTTTGTTCTGATGATCACTACATCCTACTGGACATGTCATTCGTAGATCCCCGTCACGGTCACTGTAGCATCCTCCTTGGGTGGACAGCTCATAAAACCGAGGGAATGTAAGCCGTTGAAGGAGGAGTCGAACAAATCTTCTCATGTAAGTTCGGAAATCTCAAGGTCATGCGTCTTGGATTCACCTGCGATACTCTCAGATTGTCAAGGTTGAGTGCGATGACAATCTCGACCGTACCTTCGAAACGTCTCGAAGGATCTCAGGTAGCGTAGCACTCAAGCGTGAGTCGAACGAGCAGCAGAGCCCACGTCGCAAGAAGCAGAAGATAATACTGAACGACTCTGATATCCCGAGTCATTGAAAGGTTTGTGACCATGATTTAGGGCGACTGCCGCATTCCACTCACGCAGACCATCCAGTATGTCCATGTCAGCGCTGAACAGCCTAGTAGTCGACTCTGTCGAGCCTGGAGTCAGCCCGCCCGTTTGTGTGAGGCTTGCCAGTGAGCTAACTCTGGACGCCTATTATTTTTCGTACTTTGTACCTGTTCATGAACACCTTGGACATATCAACTTTGCTCTATGTGTACGTGTGTCGTCTTGCGTACTAGGCCGTCATCAACCTACGCGTTCCGCTAGCACTCTGTCCTAACTTAACTTACACTCAGTTGGTCTACATAAGGATGATTACGTCAGATGCTGGATGGTTCCGCGGCGGCTTTTGGGCGGTTGTGTCGCGCGCATGCGCATGGTCAATGAACTCGAGAACGGGACTCACTACAAGTTGGTGGACTCACGTTCAATCGCCACGCTTGGGGGGTCGTATGTTGATTCCAATCATCTCTGCGCACTTTGCTTCCACTTCCCGACGCTCATGGTCAATCGTATTCTAATTTCTGAGCTGCCAACCCTCAGACCATGTCTCGCCACGGTGACGGTGCAAGCCGCAACGAAATGGACTCGTCTATGATGGCGAAGGTACAGGCTATGGTGGACAACTCGCTAGCAACGCTGAAAACGAGGTGAGTTGTCGGCGACATCGCGATGTTGACTTACAGCCCAATATGATGCGGAACGTAGGGTGAACGACCTCGAGACTAGATGCGATGCGATGGAATTGTCGTATCGTAGGGTCCGCAATAGCAATGCTGAACTCAAAGCTGAGAACACGCGGCTCCGGAGAGAGCTGGATTCTACGCGGAAAAGCCTTCACGCCGCCGTGATCAAGCAGGAGGACATGGAACGGAGAGTAGGCGGGTCATCCGTGAGTCGCTGCGTCAGTTGCTCCAATGGGACTCATTGACCACTGAAACGGTCCGGATGCTACAGCGTCACAGCGGACCCAAAGAAGAGCTAGACGACGACCTCGACTGGAGGGTGCTCGAAGGCCTAGACTATGTGAGTGATTGCGCATTACATGCACTGTCAATCGACGTGGATGGTCCTCGCAGAGCTATACCATGGGTGTGCAGCTCTCGATGAAAGCGAAAGATGAAGAGACGAACGTAGACTTGGGGCAAGCGTCGAGCGTAGGTGCTCTCAACTGCGATCTATCCTCCACGTAGCACGCTCCTCAGCTATTGTCAGCCCAGGGCGTTTCTTGCCTCGAATGATTCCTCCGATGCTGGCTCTGATACTGAAGAGAACGCTAGCCTCCCGAATGTCAATCAACATAGCAATGCCCGCTCAAGCTTGAACTCCGCAAGCGATGAGGTCCGCCCTCTTATGCTTTGCATCGACTTGTCTATGGCTGAACTACAATGACTGATCGCATGACAGCAGTCCGCCCGCCGACATATATTTGACCCGAAGCTATTCCTTGACGGAGAAGTGCTGCACAATCGACCTAGTGCAGAACCCAGTACACCAAGATATCCGTATTCTACTTTCAACGATGTCAGTGCTCGCCTTCGCCTAGGGAACTTGTGTCATCTCACTTGCAATGTGTAGATCTTCGGGAGACTCAAAGCCTCGTATGCCGCCAACTGCATGCGCAACGTTTTCCCTACTGACTGTAGCGAAAGCGCATACAACGACTATGGCCGCCTACACTTCAACAAGACAACAAGTATTTGGTCGCCAACAGCCGACCGATGTTTGTATTTCTTCCCGCATCAACGATACGACGCGACCAGTCAGACGTTCTCCGACGCTCTATGCGGGTCCATGGCCCGCGGCGAGATCCGCGAGTGCTTCCTCGGCAGAGATGAGGGTACGTGGAGCTATTGCGGCACCTTCGAATGCACCGGCGTGTCGTACATGTACTACGGAGATTTCATCGCGTTCCAGAGAGACCGGGTGAGCGTCGTCTTCGCGTGGTTGGTCTTCCCCGTTGGCACTCAGTACACAGCCTTTGCTTCAGCCCGGCCTTGTCGAGAGAATCATGTCGAAAACATTGCTCAACTGCCCCGCCGAAGTTGGTGAACATCACCGAGAGCGTATCTTGCGCGACGATGAGTTGGTCGTCGGCTGCTGCGGGCTCGTGAAGACCGGACATGATGTCGACATCGAGCGTGCGCTGGGGGCACATAGCCAGGCGTCGAGCCCTCACGCGCTCAAGCGCACGTCGAGTGAGAGCCAGAGTGGGAGCAGGAAGATGCAAAGGCAGTCTACCACATCCAGTGGTACGTGATTACAATACATCGCTTGACGAGTAGCCTAGCTGACACAGGGTTTACAGACGGACGAGCCTGATGCTCCGCACTACTTCCGATAAAATTGATTATTCATTCATTATATCACCGTCTCCTGTCAACGCTATCTCGCTGCTTTGTATCTTGATATTTCCGTGTCTATACGCTCTGAAATCTGCTGTCATTTCTTAGCACTGTTGCATTAAGCATAGTCGTCCGCACCGCGCCGGAATGACTTGAGTTCGCCGCATACAGAATCACCAGTTCAATTACATCTACGTGAGTAATGCTGCCGGTCGCGTATACTGATGTCACATACCACTGAGCAATTCTATCCACTTAGATCATATAGATACGTTTTGACTAGAAGTGGTCGGCGACTCGGCGTGCGCAGTCGACGGGGTACACAACTGTCAAGACGGTAAGTGCGCTGGTGCTGAAGTTCGCTGTCCCCGAGACTACTATTTTGTCAATCCTAGAGAGTACGCAAGCGATTACGCGCGCCGCTACTATCCTGCATGCGGCGGCGGTGTCAGAGGCCGGGGCGATCGCGACGCGCACGCCACTACCGCGACAGAGATCGGATCGGGGGCTCCCGCGGTGGCGCGGCCGTGGTTGACAGAGTTTTTGACGTTCTACATTTTACAACGTGCTGGCTCTCATCGTCGCTCTGTTCTTCTCGACTCATTTCGCTCTGGTTCTTTCTTGACTGTTAGCTACCGGCACCTTCACTTTGATGCCCGCGAACCAAGCTTCCGACTTGGTGCTGTCGAATGAAGTCGTCCGCACCTTAGCTAGCGAAGTGCAGAGGCTTCGGGGCAAGGTCGCCGAATTAGAATGGGAAAGGCACGGCTTGAACGCCAACACACATGGTGCTGAAGCTCGAAGCCATGGAGTTCAACAGCAATTTGACGACATGAAAATGCTCTTCGATGCAAGGATCGCAGCCTTTGCGGAGGAAAACTCCTGTCTTCGGCAGGACTTGGAAGCTACGCAGAAGAAACTACAGGCTGCGGAAACCAGCAGGAAGGACCTGCGGTCAAATTATGCGAAGTGCGGTTCTTTTCCCTTGATCGCTGGTTCACCTAGCTACAATGCGAAGCCCTCCCGCAGAGTCAAACTAGACCTCAGCGAGAGATCAAGTCAAATGATGGCTCAACGACTCGAACACGCGAGTTCTCGTCTTCCTACCGTCGTACCTATGACTGATTTAGACGCATATACCGTAGGGATCTGTCGTAGACAAGTTGAAAGAGCGAGTCTCCGAGTTGACAGAAGAACTAGCACGCAAGCAAGTGAGAGTAAAACCTGAGCTCGACCAAGATGTGCGTCATACACGCGATTGATACTGTATTGGCGTTAACCCACCCATGCACAGCCGGTGAGGATTCCCGCTGCGAGAGCTAGAACCACGAGTGCACAGCAATCCGCCATAGCAAACTTAGGTGTTTCGTTGAGCAGTCTTTCTGGTGCCATATTCACGAGACAACCTGCGGAGCCCAAGAAGGAACAGGATGAGTTGATGCTGCACACGCTTAGTGAATCCGACGTAAGTCGTGCTGCATAGCCCTCTTCGGATGCAAGTATTCACTGTGAACGTTCCATGCCAGTTAGTCACTGGTGGGCTTACCGCCACCCAGAGTCCGGCTTCCGAGTCGGGGTCAACTTCGTTTGCTGAGGGGTCTGCTAGGGACCGTTGTCCTATGTTTGGCACCACACGGCGCGCGCCGCAGATATCGCAGGTGTTTGGAAATTACAGCCTCAGACCCCGGGCCCCCGTGCGACTTGCGGACACACTGGCAGCTTCAAACACGTGTGGATGTAGTGTTAGTCGAGGTATGTTCCGCTGGAAACCGTTACTCATTGCTACGCTGACAATATTGACCATATCCCCGACGCAGTGTCTTCAAATCGCCTCGCACACAAGCGTGCATCAGACGATCACCAGAGCGGCAGTCGCAAGAAGCTGATGCTCCCAAAACCGTCCACGATGTGGCTCCATAGCAGTTGAGCGTCAACTGTCAGATGGTGTAGGCGTGGCCGAAGTACTCTGTGGACGATGTTCTCTACTCTGCCCATACACTTCCTATCCCCTCGTCGCTATGATCCTGCTATACGCCCCTCCCGGGCCAATGTTTTCGAAGTGTTCCAATCCTCGATGTTTCACGCGAAACTGTTCGTCATATGGCGCGTATTTGTTCACTATTGCTCTTGCTGACTGTTGACTATAACATGCGACCAGTATCTTGATGTGTCCCTTTCGCTTCGTGAGTTGACCAGCGATGATGGCTGACGGGCTGACGGTCTCGCCGGACCTCTGCCTTGGCAGGGAGTTCAATACATAGCGTTCCCGTAGGCTTCAAGTCCGAGGTAGGACGGGTACTTCAGAGGCTTCTTGAGACACCCGGCTGAGGTTACTATGGGCAAGGATATGCGACTCAATCGAAGAATACGTTGAATCATCCGCATACGCAATGCCAAGTGCATGCTACAATTCTGGTCACAACGGCACCTACATAGTGTCAGACTCGGGCGCGACACGTGTCGAGATTCCGCCACAACCGCGACAGAGATCAGATCGGGAGCTACCGCGACGCGTCAAGCGCGGCCACGGTTGACATTGAGTGTTCACAACGTACTGACGATCGTCGTCGCTTGATCCTTCTCGACTCCGTTCGCCCTGGCTCTTTGTTGACTATTAGCTCAGGTTAGCCGGCGGCTTCACCTTGCCCCATCATGTCCGCGAGCCAAGGTCTCGACAACCCACTGTCCAACGAAGTCGTCCGCACCTTAGCCAGCGAACTGCAGAGACTTCGGAGCCAGGTCACCGAACTAGAATCGGAAAGGCTGGAGCTGAATGCCAGAGCGCGTAGTGCTGAAGCTCGGATCCAAAAGCAATGCGACGACATGAAACTGCGCTTCGATGCAAGGATCGCAGGCCTTACAAAGGAAAATGCACAGCTTCAGCAGGACTTGGATGTTGCGCAAAAGGCCGCGGCAGCCAGCAAGAAGAGCCTGCAGAAGAACATGCGGGCGAACTCCAAGAAGTGCGATTCTTGTACCTTGTCTACTGGTTCACCTAGCTACAATACCAAGTCCTCCCACAGAGCCAAACGAGATCTCGACGAGAGATCACGTCAAATTATGGCTCAGCGGCTCGAACACGTGAGTTTTCTGAATCGTATCATCCCCATGCCTATGAGATAATTGGGATGCATCCACCGCAGAACTCCGTCGTAGAGAAGTTGAAGAAACAAGTCTCCGAATTGACGGGGGCACTGGCACGCAAGCAAGTGAGGGTAGATTCTGAGATTGACCACGATGTGCGTCATACAGGGGATTGAAACTGTATCAGCGTTGACTCACTTATGCACAGACGGTGAGGATCCCCACAGCGAGAGCTAGTAAAACCACGAGCGCGCAGGTATCCGCCGCAGTAACTCGGAAGGGTGCTTCGCTGAGCAGTCCTTCCGGTGGCATGACCCTGACACAGGCTAAGGAGGTCAAGGAGGAACAGAATGAGGTGAGGCTGCACACGGATCATACAGCTGGCGTAAGTCGTGCCGTCTTGAGATGCAAGTATTCACTGAAAGCGCATGTCAGTCACTGGCAGCCAGTGGCCTCACCGCCAGAACCCGGGTCCCCGTGCGACTTGCGAACACACTGGCAACTTCAGACACATTAGGATGTAGAATTCGTCAAGGTATGTTCCGCTGGAAATAGCTGTTCATTGCCACGCTGACAATCTTGACCATGTCCCGACGTAGTGTCTTCAAATCACCTCTCACACAAGCGTGCATCAGATGACGACCAGGGCGGCAGCCGCAAGACTCGGAAGCAGATGCTCGTAAATCCGTTCACGCTTTCGCGCCATAGCAGTTGAGCGATCACTGTCAGATGGCATAGGCGTGGCCGAGGTGCTCTGTGGACGATGTTCTCTTCTTCGCCCATACACTTCCTATCCCCACGTTGCTATGATCCTGCTCCACGCCCTTCCCCGGGACAATGCTTTCGAACTGCTCTGATCCACGATGTTCCATCCAAACTTGCTTGTTATATGGCGCGTATCGCCGTGCTTACTTGCTCTTGCGTCGGACGGTTGACTGTGGTGCAGTAGTCGTCACAACTTGAACCGACGAGCAGAACCACTTGAGGCGCAGTTCACCGGAATCTCCAGCTTCGCTGCATAGGCACAAAGTTACGATCCAACGGTTCAGCCCAGAGTAACTACGGTAACGGTGTCAACTAGACCCGGGCCTTCATCTCAACGTCAGTTCGAACCAATGATGCAGTACCGCACTCACACCCCGTTCACGCTTCTTAGCCTCTGTATCAACATACTATCCGGCAAAGTCCCTCCTCGTCCGCATCACGCTATGATGGCCGCACATAGAACATTCAGTTATCCATGTCAAGAATACTTTGCCGCCCGAGCGTGCTCAGTTTGCAAATCCGGTGGCACTCACACAAACCGTCCACACCTTCTATCGAGCGGTGCGTCGGGATGACGTCTGCGTACTAGTGGTGTTCGAGTTCGCGTCCTACATCACAAACGAGTGTTTTCAGGCTCCCTAGAGCAGCGAGAACTCCACTGACTTGGGCGCGACACGCCCGTCGAGTTTCCGCCACAACCGCGACGGAGATCAGATCGGGGGCTACCGCGACGCGTCAAGCGCGGCCGCCACGGTTGACGTTAAGCGTTCACAACGTACAGACTATCATCGTCGCTCTATCCTTCTCGACTCTGTTCGCCCTAACCCCCTGTTGACTATTAGCTTAGGCTAGCCGGCAGCTTCACCTCGACCCATCATGTCCGCGAGCCAAGGGCTCGACAACTTCCCACTGTCGCATGAAGTCGTCCGCGCCCTAGCCAGCGAACTACAGAGACTTCGGGGCAAGCTCGCCGAATTAGAATCAGAAAGGCAGGGTTTGAATGCCAGAACGCATGAAGCTGAAGCCCGATGCAATGAAGTACAAAAGCAGTATGACAGCATGAAGCTACACTTCGATGCCAGGCTCGCAGATCTTGAAGACAAGAATTTCCACCTTCAGCAGACCTTGGATGCTACACGGAAGAATCTACGGGCTGCAAAAGACTGCAGGAAGAGCCTGCGATGGAACCTCAAGACGTGCGTTTTGTTTCCGTCGACCACCGGTTTCCGAATTACCTACTAGTCACAATACGGAATATTCCCGCAGAGCCAAACGACGCCTCGATGAGAAATCACGTCAAGCCATAACTCAACGACTTGAACTCGTGAGTTTTCCTGCTCTTCCTATCACCAGTGTGCTTATGAACAATCTGAATGCATTCACCGCAGAACGCCGTCGTAGACAAGTTAAATGAGCGATCCTCCAAGTTGACGGAGGCACTGGCATGCAAGCAAACGAGGGAGGATCTGAAATCTGAAATACGACAAGCTGAAGCTCGAAGTAATGAACTACAAGTGCAGTATGACGACCTGAGGTTGTACTTTGAAGCACGGCAGCCTGAGGCGAAGATCGAAGAACTCGAAAAGGCGAACTCCGGCCTTCAGCGGGAGCTGTCTGATGTATGGAAAACCCTACGAGCTGTCCAAGCCCGCAGTGAGGATTTACGGGCGAACTTAAAGCGGTGCGATTCTCCATACTTGACTGATAGCTGACATGTGAACTACTTCTCGCAGAGCCAAACAAGAACTTGACGAGACTTCGCATGAGACAATGGCTGAACGAGTTGAACACGTGAGTACGCTGAAATGCTGACCATGTCGTGCCGTTCAACGACTGAATGCATTCTCGGTAGGGTTTCGTCGTGGACATGTTGACTCAGTGGAACTCTGAGCCAGTGACGGATAATTGTCAGCAAGTGAAGTTGCAAGAGGCAGAGCTTGACCAAGATGTGAGTTGTACATACTAAAGACACGTTCATCGTCGACTCAATTCTGACCACCTGATGTAGTCCGCGCGATTTCCTTCTGGAGATGAACACATCATCAACCCGTCCTCCAGAACGCAGTCAATACGTGCAAGCATGCGCCCGCGCCCGCGCCTGGCAGCGAGAACTTGAACACAGTTGAACCATCATGACCGTCGGAAGACGTAGGCGCATTCAAGTCGCTCCGAGAGAATCAATGATGTCCTTAACTCTACGCGACACGTGTGTCACAACATCCCTTCATCGTTATGGTTCTACAATGTGCTCATCCAATCGCTCTATCGAGTCATGCCAATATCTGCTAAATGCTTACTATACGTTTCTCATCGCCTCACTGAGTCTTGTTCTTGCTATCTGTTGGCTATCACTGCGTACCACCTCGTTACCAGTCGTCGTCGATTCAAGACGAGATGTAGACCTTGAAGCTTGAAGACCAATGCTTGTTTTCAGGTATATATTGTTCTCCGTATACATTCGGAAATGCGAGTAGACCCGGAGCAGATCATACGAATGGCCAGTAGCGTATTGATATTTACGTAAAAACTCGGGCACGGTGGCGGAGGAGGAGGAGGAGGGGGGTCCATTTAGCCACCGGCCGATAAAGTGGTAAGCGCAGTCGACCAGGACGACCACCGACCTCATTCGGCAGAGCGACCTGCCTCGGTCCACCTCTCACTCTGAAGACAATTTGCTGCCGAACGCACGAATCTGAATCATTCTGAGCCTACTTCTCTGTATATCTTGAGCTTCAGCGACGACGTTCGACAACGGTCGGCGCCCAAGGAGACTGAGCTGCCGCCCACTGAGGCCTGAATCGTGAGATCGCTCTGAGTCACTCTGGTGCCGAGGACAAGTTGCGCGCGATGTTATTCTAGGCTGTCCTGCACTTAGGTCCGAACACCGACCGGATTGATTAGTACTATCCGGAGGGTAGTGCAGGTCTCGGTGACGAGTTCACAAAGCCAAGACGTTCAGGGCGGATCGCACATCGTCTTTTCCAAGACATCTTGGCGAGCAAGGAGCAAGAGGTGAGACATGGATGTCGAAGCGTGCGTACAGTCTACTCTTGCTAGACATCGTGCACTGACCAGTGTCGACGTTAGTTTCCGCAAGGCCGGCTACCAGGCGATCGACAGGATCTGCGACTTTTACTACTCGCTCCAGGAGCGACCGGTGGTTCCGCCCGTCCAGCCAGGATATCTCCTCAAGCAACTTCCAGGTGAGTACGATTTCTGCGTCTCATAGCCAGTCAACCGATCGCAGACACGAAGACGCACCTCCGGAGGAAGGCGAAGACTGGAACGTCATCGCAGATGACTATCAGAAGCTCATCCTTCCAGGTACGTATGTCGCTCTCAGGTCTGTTCACTCAATCTCACGCAAACACGTAGGCCTGACGTTCTGGCAACACCCGAACTTCTACGCGTACTTTCCGACAGCATGCACCTTCGAAGGTATGCTCGGCGACCTGTACTCGACGAGTACGCCTAACCCGGGCTTTAACGTGCGTGTACCTCCCCATTCTTCGTTTCTTGCATTCTGAACCTCGCAATAGTGGACAAGCAGCCCAGCATGCACGGAATTGGAAATGGCCATGATGGACTGGTGCGCCCGGCTCTTCGGGCTCGCCGACCACTTCCTCAACAGCTCTGGCACTGGCGGCGGAGTGATCCAGGTCGGCACCGCGTCTTTTTAACCTTCCATTATCTCACCCTCTCATCACGCTTCTCCAAGACAACCTCATCCGACTCCGCGCTCGTCGTGACCGTCGCCGCACGCTCGCAGTACACGCGCAGGCACCCCGACGCGAAGCTCGAGGACCTCCTCCTGTACGTCACGACCCAGACGCACTCGCTCGGCGTCAAGGCGAGCCTCGTCCTCGGGCTCCAGTGCCGCGTCCTGGACGTCAAGCCTGAGGACGAGTACGCGCTCCGGGGCGAGACGCTCCGCGCCGCGCTCGAGGAGGACGTTGCGCGCAGGAAGCGTCCGTTCTTTTTGAGTAAGTGGATTTGCTGGTGTGGGTGATGTTCGATCTGACGTTCGGGTCGGTAGTTGGTACGGTCGGGACGACCTCCTCAGGCGCGATTGATCGTCTCGACGAGATCGGTGAAGTCCGTGAGTGCATCAGCTCCACGATATATGCGGCCGTCCTTAACCATGCGTAGTGAAGGACTACCCTGACGTCTGGCTGCACGTCGACGCCGCCTGGGCGGGTGTAACTCTCGCGTGCCCCGAGTATCGCGACGTCTCGCGGCTCAAGGACATCAACACCTATGCGACGTCCGTGGGGACGAACCTTCACAAGGTACGCGCATATATGCGGCTTGAACGGGTCGCGAAGTACTCATGGCTACGCTAGTGGGGCCTCGTCAATTTCGACGCAGCTCTGCTTTGGGTCAGGAGCCGCACGGACCTTACGGACGCGCTAGACGTGACGCCCGAGTTCCTGCGCACCAAGCAGAGCGAAGCAGGTGCGTAATGCAAGGATTGCGCATGGAAACGACGTGCCTGATGTCTATTAGGCGCGGTTATTGACTACCGCAACTGGCACCTCGGGCTCGGGCGACGCTTCCGCTCGCTCAAGGTCTGGTTCGTCCTCCGGAGCTACGGCGTGAAGGGCTTCCAGGCCTACATCCGACGGGTCAGTCTACCCACCCCTTACCTGCCATCCGCGCTGACCCACCGTAGTGCATCGAACTGAACGAGTACTTCGCCTCCCTCGTCAAAACCTCCCCCTCCTTCGCGCTCGTCACCCAACCGTCCTTCGCCCTGACGGTCTTCCGCGTCGTCGCGGACCCCACCGCGCTCGGGCTCCCCGCCCCGCTCGGCCCCGACGCGCTGAACGACCTGAACCGCGCGTTCTACGCGCGGGTCAGCGCGCGCGGCGAGATATTCTTGACGCAGACACAGCTGAACGGTACGTTCTGCGTGCGCCTCGCGGTGGGCGCGGAGCGCACGCGGAAGGAGCATATTGATCGCGCGTGGGCGTTGATACAGGAGGAGGCGGGGATTGCGGTGACACTGCGTGAAACTTTCGATCCTTCGAACGAAAGATTGAGAAAGAGGTATTAATCTTCCCACGATATTTCGACCAATAAGATTGAGAAATCTGGTTTAAAACAATAACATGAACCTCTGGGAAGTGATTGTTGAGAATGGATACAAGACAGATTGTGGACTCAAATGTCTTCAATCCCTCTATAATAGTCTGTTGCAAGTGATTGAGTTGATGGAATAAGATACTGCCCCAATACAACACACTCCCATTATTCTAGAAGGATAACAGACAAATCTGGATATTGCTGTCTTTGACATTTATGTAACAACTTGCTGTGGATTGTGAACATGAGATTAGAGACAATTCAAGCTGCTGGGTCTTTAAAATTTCTTGGACAAGCCTAGAAGAATTGTGGATGAGCTGTGGCAAAACAACCATGCCAGTGAGAGCAGATACTCATAGGCATAAGTCATGGCCTTTTTATTCCTTTTCTGAAATCTGACTACATGAAGGATTGATAACATGTTTTCTATCACCATTTGTACATATACAGCTGACAAGTAAGAGAGAGATGAGTAACTGATCGTGAGAGATGCTTGCCTCAACACAGTTTCAATACTTTGACAAGTTTTCATCTGCAGCAGGTTTTCAACAATTCATGATTCATAATATCACAAAGAGATCAGAAAGCATTCTTATCAATGTGATCTTCCATCATATGTCTCAGATAGTTGGACAAGGATTGAAGAACAGAACTAGGAGGATTGCAAACAGATTGTCACACTTGGTGTGACAATCCTTTTGCAACAAAGCAGATATGAAAGTATCAGAAACCAATCACAGTCCTGCTTGCACTATGCATATATATGGCTACATAGCTGTACAGACAGCCATGCACAGATGATGAATTCTGAAGGGACTGTGATTGGTTTCTGATACTTTCATATCTGCTTTGTTGCAAAAGGATTGTCACACCAAGTGTGACAATCTGTTTGCAATCCTCCTAGTTCTGTTCTTCAATCCTTGTCCAACTATCTGAGACATATGATGGAAGATCACATTGATAAGAATGCTTTCTGATCTCTTTGTGATATTATGAATCATGAATTGTTGAAAACCTGCTGCAGATGAAAACTTGTCAAAGTATTGAAACTGTGTTGAGGCAAGCATCTCTCACGATCAGTTACTCATCTCTCTCTTACTTGTCAGCTGTATATGTACAAATGGTGATAGAAAACATGTTATCAATCCTTCATGTAGTCAGATTTCAGAAATCACTGGCATGGTTGTTTTGCCACAGCTCATCCACAATTCTTCTAGGCTTGTCCAAGAAATTTTAAAGACCCAGCAGCTTGAATTGTCTCTAATCTCATGTTCACAATCCACAGCAAGTTGTTACATAAATGTCAAAGACAGCAATATCCAGATTTGTCTGTTATCCTTCTAGAATAATGGGAGTGTGTTGTATTGGGGCAGTATCTTATTCCATCAACTCAATCACTTGCAACAGACTATTATAGAGGGATTGAAGACATTTAAGTCCACAATCTGTCTTGTATCCATTCTCAACAATCACTTCCCAGAGGTTCATGTTATTGTTTTAAACCAGATTTCTCAATCTTATTGGTCGAAATATCGTGGGAAGATTAATACCTCTTTCTCAATCTTTCGTTCGAAGGATCGAAAGTTTCACGCAGTGTGAAGGAATGGGCGGATGCGATTGCGGGGGCGGGGAGGTGATGGATTGTGAAGTGTGTGAAGTTGTACTGATGTTGTATTGAAGATTGGGCAATAGGATTGCCTCAAATCACGTCCAGACGTCGACTGCGACTCTGCGGGCCATTGTGACAGCGCCGCGCCATAGTCTTTCGACGCATCTTGGATGTGGGATCACAACTTAGTCTGGCTTGCTGTTTATCAGCCTAGGCATAGTGACCGCCGCGCTAGGTATCGTCTGGGTGCGTTCAAGATGGTCTCCCATCGAGGGGGCATATGAACATTAGTCCAGTGTTGTGCTGTTTACACTGATGTTCGCAGACATCTGCCCATCGGTTGGCGCCTTAACACGCCGCAAGGGTGTTGGTGTGTACCAGTCTACCGTGCATTGCAATTGCCGGTCGTACACAGCACTTCGGTACGTTCCTTGACTTTTACCGCATCGTCGCTCTCGCTTACATTCATTCAACGAGGTTCTTTATCTTCAGTCCCATAGTATCGTCGTGACTCGTGACTCTGTAGCACGGGCAGCCACCGCGGGGCGAGGGACAGGAACGCGTGACGTCACGCCCCGCGCGCCTCCTCACGCGTCACCGCCAGCCACCCTGCGTCATAAAGCGTCCCGCCCCGTTCGCCCATGCACCTCCCTCTCCCACCAATCCTGCACGCACTGTAACGACCTTTTACGACCACTTTCCCTCCTCACCCCCTGTATTTGCACGCACGCACGACGATGGGCCTCTTCAAGTCGAGCACGTCGGGCAGCACGTCGGAGGACCCCGAGACGCGCCAGCTCGAGAAGATGATCGCGACGGAGGCGAAGAACGAGCAGAAGACCGTCGACCACGCGCTCAAGGACCTCTCCAAGCTCGAGAAGACACACGACAAGTCTCGCAAGGTGCGCTTGCGTGTGCTAGGGCTGCGGGTGGGCGGGCACTGATGGGGGCGGACAGGCGGCGGATAAGGCGCAGCATATGTTGGACAAGGCGGTCAAGAACGAGAACGACACCGCGAAGGCGCTGAACCAGGCGGAGCACAAGCACGACGATGCGATCTCGTCCCAGCGGAACGCGTACAAGACGCTCGAGGTGCGTTGTGTCCGCTCTTTCTGTGCAGCCCTTGTTGATCATGGGCTCTCGGTGTGCAGCTGAAGCGGCAGCAGGCGGGCCACCTTGAGCAGGACCTGCAGCAGCGCAAGGCCTCGGTCGACGAGGTCCAGCAGAAGAAGGCTGCTAGTGATGTGAGTACGCCGTTCTTCCTTCACTTTCACCGCGGGCAAACCAGGTTTTTCGGGCTCCGAAGATGCTAATAACATCGGTCCTCCATGGGAACCTTTTCGGAGAGCTTGACTGACTCCGAAAATGCTCCCGCATTTCTCATGTTCGTAGCATGTTCGCCGAAAACACGCATGTTTGGCCTCCGAACATGCTGAAATCGGCTGAAATGCATCATGTTCGCAGCATGCTCTGACAATATTCGGAGTCCGTAAAGGTTCCCAGGCGGGACTGATGTTCGTAGGGGTTTACGGAGTTGGAACAACCTGGTTTGCCCGCGGTGTTTCCGCGGTTTCGTCGTTGTCGTAGCGTCTGTCGATTGTCCGTGTGAGTCAATCAACGATGCGTCGAACGGTTCGCTCCGTCCGGCTTGTGGTGCACGCAGCCGGCTGGTCCCATCGCCGTCTCCTTCTGCCTGCACGACCACTTCCGTCCACGCACTGACACCTCTCGATAGGCCGTCCGCGAGTCGAAGCTCGCCCAGATCCATCAGCACGCGGCTGACCGCGCAGGCAGCCGCGCGGGCTCCACCGACCTCTCTGCCGGCCCCGCACACGCTACGGACGGCGCCGCGCAGACAGCGGGCACGGGCACGACGGGCGTAGATGCGGATGGGACGGGCATCACGGGTGGAAGCAGGGCGTAGGCGTGGATGCGGCCTCCGAGTTCGATGCGTTGCTTGGCTTCTGTACCGATTTAGTATACCATATGCTCCTGTAATATCATTTCTTGTGTCTAAGCTTATGACTGTGCTCGATTCGCGTTCGTAGCTCTGACGAAGTGCGGGAGGCTAAGTAGCCCGCTACCTCCACACTTGCCTTATCCGCACGCGCACCGGAGCCCGGACGAGCAGCGCGACCCGCCCGGCGCGCCTTGCACTCTGACTGCGACTCTGCGGACATGTCCGTGCTCTCTGCCCGCATTCTATGTCTCAAGACATAAGCTCGAGAGGACGAGTGCGAGCGTTCTGACAACGAAGTATTGCTCCGAGGCGCAGAGGTGGGTGCTCGTGCATCCCTTTCCCAACATACGTTGACTCTAAGTACCGGTCTCAGGCTGTGGCACGCATCGACTCCGGGCCACCTCACAGAAGCCCCAGATATCGCCCTTACTATCACACAAACACTCGCGCTGCTCGAAGACACCGTTTCGGCGCGCGCTGAGGCGACGGAGGGACGACTCGGATGTACACGAACGCGGCCGCGGAGAACGCGCTCGGGACGCTGGGCGCGCTCTGCTGGACGGTGCAGCTCGTCCCGCAGATCTGGAAGAGCTGGCGGACGAAGTCGACGGAGGGGCTCTCCCCGTGGTTCGTGTACGTCCTCTCACTCCCCATCCCCGTCCCCGCGCTGACTCCTTTCCTCCCCCTCCCCTGAACCCCGACCGCTGTGGATTGTGCGTCGCGCAGGCTGCTGTGGGGCGTCGCCGCGGGGTTCATGGGCGTGTATGCAATCGTGCGGGACCTCAACGTCCCGCTCGTCCTCCAGCCGCAGCTCTTCGGCTCGCTGTGCCTCGCGGCGTGGGCGCAGTGCCTGTACTATGGCACTGTGCGCTGCCCACGCGCGGTGTGCGGCGCGCTGTATGTGGCGGCGCTCGCGGCGTTGGCGGGGTTTCAGGTCGGGGTGGTGTATGCGGTGCGGGTGCGTGGAGTTCCATGGATGTTGAGTGAGGGAGGGGCTGACGTGTGGTAGCCGGCGTATGAGCGGGGGGAGGGGCGTGCGGTGGAGGCGGTTGGGATAGTATCATCGGTGACACTCTCGCTCGCACTCTTGTACGTCCGTTCGCTCTGCCCGTTTACACTGTTTGGCTGGCTCACCGCTCGTTCTCCTCCTGTCGCCCGCGGCGCAGCCCACAGTACTACGAGATCTACGTGCACCGCGAGGTCGTCGGGATCTCCGTGCCGTTCATGGCGATCGACATGCTCGGTGGCGTCCTGAGCGACCTCTCGCTTGCGTTCAAGCCCCCGCCGTTCGACGCCGTCGCCGCGCTCAGCTACTCGCTCGTTGTCGTGCGTCGCTCCGCCCTCTCACGTCACCTCGGTGCTGGCGTGCTGACCTCGCTGCTGCAGTTCTTAGACGGGCTCGTCCTCCTCGCGGCGGCGATCCTCAACCCGCTCGCGAAGCGACGCCGCAAGCGTGCCGCTGCCGCATCACTGGCGGCTCCTGCACCCAGGGAGCTCGCCAGCGATCCAGAGAGCCTACCTCGGTCTCCGTCGGCGGGCAGGGATGCCGAGGCGGTTACGCTGTCGACGAGGGCGTCGTTGCGCTCGAGTAGCAGTCGCCCTTCGCCGGGGGATGCGGATAGGGATGCGGAGGAGGGGTGAGTGCGTGGAGGGTTGGGACGGGTTTTGTAGGTAGACTAGAATGGTGTGGCTGCTTTTGCTCAGTGCTGGTTGTCGCGCAAGCTGACTTTGGTCGTAGGCTGGGTGCGGGGGGACGCTGCAGTGATGTATTACAAAGTTCGGCGCTATCTGAAACCACTGTTGGCATGAAACGGGTTCAATACGAAGATGACACGTACTTCAAGACGGAGGGTGAACCTGCTTTGGTTGTTGCAGAAGGGATTCCGGACTCAACGCCTTCGCTGCGCTCAGCTACTCGCTCGTCGTCGTACGTTGCCCTCCTTTCTGCTCCGCCCTCTCACGCCTCCTCGGCGCTGGCGTGCTGACCCCGCTTCTGCAGTTCTTCAACGGGCTCGTCCTCCTCGCTGCGGCCATCCTGAATCCGCTCGCGACGCGGCGGGGGCGGCGGGCCGCTGCTGCTGCCTCCCCCTCCGTGGCTCCGGACGAATGCGAACACGTCGAGGATCATCCCCAGGCGGGCCGCCGTGCTCGTTCTAGACTCTCCGGAAGCTCGATACGGTCGGGTACGGTCCAGGAAGCGGAGCCGTCAGTGGACGGTGGGCGGGAGACTTGTGTCGCTACACAGAAGGGGCGGACATAGTGTTCGAACCATAGATGTATGTTCATTTCCTCGTATGACCCGCCCGCGTTGACATTTGACTGCAGATAGACTCGAGACAAAGGACACTCTTTCGACGTACGGGTATGAATCAGTGCTTTAAGATGTGTTAGTGGGGGCATGGTGATGCAATCCGAGTGTAATGTGTGCAGACGTCTCTGGTTCGATGCGTGAGTGCCTCACGCCGGAGTTACGATCAGTACCGAAGGCACGCGCTGATAAACGAGCATGGTACATCCGGAGGCCGTGCAAAGACTGAACTCTGTCAGCATGGTACTTGGGTTCCCGTGAGCCTCACCGGACCAACTTATGGACACCGTGTCAGTGCACGAAAGGGAGTTGTTCTTTGCGGGACAATTTCGGAGCGTGGGCCCAATCCAATGGTGTTCTGGCGCCGCCACCGAATCTCCAAGAGGCCGCCAACAGCGACGGCCTTGCCTTGTCCTGCTTCAATTACAAAGCCCCCGCTCAAGGCGAAACGAGTGCTAGTGCCCAGCGATCGCGAGGAGATCGTCGTCACGGATCTATGGTCCGGCGGTGGCCTGAACTTCCGAGGTCCACGCAAAGCCTCTCTAGAACTTCAAGGTTTGGGTCATGAAGGGGAGGACGCGGATGTACTTCGAGGGTATCAGCCCTGTCTCTGCATAGTGCGCGGCTTGAATACTCCGCTGCGCGGTCGACCACACAACTATTCGGAAACAAACTCAGTCCGGCTGCTTGTTAAACCTGCATTGGAAGTGTGTCCTTCTACACGCGACATAGACCACTGAAACCCTGTTTAGGGTTCCGATTGCTCGTACGGCACTAGGATATGTTGTACCGTTCCCAGTGCGTTGGATTCGAGACTGATGTGACTGTCAAACAGGCTGTGTCATTTCAATATTATCAGAGCTTGCACAGCAACCATTTAATCAGGAGCGGCTAGTCGATGACGGTCTCGTTTTGTCCCAGTCCCCCGGTACGCACTGCTTACACCGTTGTGTGGCTGTGGCAGCATAATCGCCGCGAACTTGCTCAGGCAGATTGGATCCGAGGCAGTAGAACGGAGTCCCGTCGTACAGTCTGCGTCGGTACCTTCAAGATGTGCGGGGATATGTCTGGTATTACTAGAAACTACGCCGGACTGTTTGGATGTTGCTGCAAATGGTCCTGCAAGGAGTGCATAACTGCGTCACTGAAGACGAGTACGCGGTCCAGAGCACCGCCGTGGTGCGTGAATGTTCGACACTGTTGTCTGTACCAGCATCTGATATCGAAGCAATAGAGGCCAGTCCTAGTCTTTTGTGTCCAGTGGCAAGCCTCCGCAACGGCGATGGAGCTGATTAGTCTAGTATGCCATCTTCCGCATCCTCGCAGTCTTTCTGGATGTAGTGACACACTTTTGACAGGAGTACACACACCATTTTCTTCGTTCCTCTGCAATGCGGTGTTACAGAACCTTGTACAACAACAGAAGAGGTATTCATCCGCTGCCAATCGGAAGTGAAAGGACAGACGCTGAGTGCCGTTATCATTCGCACAGGTGTAGGGCTATGAGCGAGACCCTGCGTCTGCAAATGCGCGTGCTCCAGTCATTTCTCTGTACTTGGGTTCAAATACTTTTTGAGGGTGATGAGCCCGTTATCAGCGAAATCCTCCTGGATGCACCTGTCGCCTCTTGTGCGGTCGTCTTTCATATTAATGTACCGTTATAGCACCACGAACTAGCGAAGATGTGATGCTAATTTCCGTC
The DNA here is from genome assembly GCF_022264815.1 of Rhodofomes roseus. Taxonomy (NCBI): domain Eukaryota; kingdom Fungi; phylum Basidiomycota; class Agaricomycetes; order Polyporales; family Fomitopsidaceae; genus Rhodofomes; species Rhodofomes roseus. The sequence continues at coordinate 3,697 of NW_025952993.1, read as the reverse complement.
TATTGCTGCCCACCCATACAGGTCGAGGACCACCAAGAACCGATCAACTCCGAGGCCTGGCAACCATAAGAGTGTCGCTATCACCTCGGACATGACCAGTGCTGGCATTCTCCCCTATCGCAGGTATGCTAACTACTACCTTGGAACGCGCAGCTTAGAGCACAAATCTGATCCAGATATACACAGATGCAACACATTGCCGCACACAATGAGGGACCAGCTGCGTTTGGGATCGATCCTGGATCCCAAATTCGAGGCACGAGTGTTCCTGGCGAACTATGCGATCGAATCATCGATGCCGTAGGCTACGGGGTCCGTGAATGGGACTTTGTGACGTGCCGCGATTCGTTACGGGCATGTTCGCTTGTCTGCAAAGCATGGCTTCCCCGCAGTCGGATGCATCTGTGGACTACTGTCACGCTCTGCGGGCGGAACGAGCTTCAAGCCCTTTCCCGTGTTCTGACTAAATACAGCCACTGGGGTAACAATGTCTTCGAGCTCAACATAGACATCGACGACGCTGGCTGGCAGACATTCCCTTTACTCCTCGCTCACAAGCTCCCTAGAATGGTGCAACTCCGCTTGCAGGGCCGACGGGAACACAATGGCAATCTGCTACTACGACCACTTCATTTCTCCGCGCTTTCTACGTTCACCTCGGTACGGACGTGGACGATCTCTGGTATCACTTTCCCGTCCCTGACGACATTCATTCGGTTATGTGCGGCTTTTCCACGTCTGCAGTGCCTACACTGGACCGAATGGAGACATTGCGCGGTTCCTTCCGCTCCTCTCTACAAGGCTACGTCCGTCACAAGATTTCAGATCTCCGACGTCGCGCTTCCATCGTTGTCTGCGTTGGGCTATGTGCTCATATCACTGCCTAGTCTTACAACGCTCATATGCGAATTCGTCAGTTGGGACAATGACGGAAGCAGCCTCCCATTTACCCCATCGACGACAGGATTGCTGCACATCCATGACTTGTCGATTCGCGATATGGACTTCTCCGAGGAGCTCCTCGATGGATTGCTCACTATCATCGACCCCAAAGCTCTTGACACACTCCGCGTCTTTCCCCGGTCAATGGATCAGATCCAGAATGTTGGCAGACTCTGTGATAGAGCGGGCCCTTCGCTACGACACCTGTTCATCGGCGATACATCAAAGATGTCAGTCGGCGCGTCGAACTATCCAAGTAGGTATCTCTGGTGTTCCAACATCCCATCACCTGTACTGTACTGACAAACAACACATCTTCTTTCAGACCCGTTCCCGGGTCTATGCAACAACATAAATATTAAGACACTTCGCTTCGAAGCTTACGGACGCGACCTTCGCTGGTTATCGCTGGCGGTTGAACACTTCCAGCTTCCCTTCCTGACGAGGCTGATTGTCATGAGCAACTGCCCATTCAAGCTGCGGAAGCTGCACCTGAGCCAACTCGATCGTTGCGTCTCTCGTATAGGATTCAATCCTGGGGAAGTCGTCTTCGAGATTTACTCATACCAGCTGGAGCGATTGACTCGTATGTTGCCCGAGATCTCGCGGATGATGGTGAAGACATGTTCCCGCGGTGCTCTACGGTTTCAGCCAGGTGTGTCTCATTCCATTCCCGCCAGAGTCTCTGTTAACTCGATGTCTCCATAGGACCAGAGTGTGAATGGTGGGAGAGATTATGAAGAAGGTGAAGAACTAGGTTACGTGCCCTGGTCGTCCTTTTGTGGCTGATTCCGTCCACCAACGCGTGTACATCATCTGGATTCACGCTTTCTACATCTTCGTGTTGCTAGTCAAATTGCGGTCCTCGTCTCTGGTGTGTTCAACTCGACTGTCGAGCTACTGTTACGACGCGTCGACGCCCGACGCTCGATGCAAGATAACCATGGGCGTAGGTAACGATGCACGTCCGCTCTACCCGTGTACCGAGCTCTGCTCACCCCTCATTTCCCTCCTAATGCTCCCTCACCTTATCTATCCGCGGATGAACTGCCGATGTCCGCGTCGGAGCCCTCAATATTATTACGAAATCTACGTGCACCGCGAGGTCGTCGGGATCTTCGCGCCGTTCACGACGATCGACATGCTCGGCGGCGTCCTGAGCGACCTCTCCCTCGCGTTCAAGCCCCCGGCGTTCGACGCTATCGCTGGCGGCTCAGCTACTCGCTCGTGGTCATACGTTGTCGTGAACGAGATCGTATCATACTTTGCTCTGGAATGCCAGTGAGCGAGCGCAGAAAACAAGAACAGCAATAAGACACGCAATCTCATTGAGGTTCGCGTGATTACCCCGCAAATCCAGCACCTTAGCACGACGGGCAACGAGCTGCTGCACGAATAACAGGACTGGCCAGTCCACTCTCATAGGATGTCAGCAACCAATTAACTGTACACGTAGCGTACTTAGCACACGGCCACTCGCCTCACCATAGCGCGTCACCGTATTCGTACTCATCCCCGCTCGCAGGCCCGTCGTCGCCGTGCACGCTCTCCTCGTCTCCATAGCCAAAATGCTCCACCTCTTCGTCATCCCCGACCTCGACCTCGACCTCGTCGTCCCAATGTCCTTCGATTGGCTCGACAGGCGCACCGGAGTGCTCGTCGCCATCCTCGGAGCCCGCGAACTCGTCGTCGTAGAGCGGAAAGTGTCCTTCGTCCGCGACGTCATCCTCGTCAGAGTACACGTGGATGGGCGACGAACTGCACACGAGATTCCGCGAGACGGAGCCGTCATCTCCGTAGATATACCTGGCGTGAAGAGTCTGAGATATCGGACGTTGAGTCTAGGTGGCGAAACCTTACCGTTCCCTATCGGCTACTGCGTTCGCCAGACCGTCATCACTACAAGAGAAGGTGAGTACTGATCGAACCAAGACAGCATCACAACGCACACGCACCTGCCTGAATCCCCGCCGTCGTCTTCGCTTGGCGTATCCTCCTCCTCATCGCTGTGCACGACGAACTGACTGCGTCGCGCGAGAGCGGACGGCACGTATTCCCCGCCGTCCTCCTCCTCCCCATCCTCCTCTCCCGCACCACCGTCGTCAGCGATCCCATCTTGATCATCCGGGGGTGGACTGGCTCTCGGCCACTCTCCCGTGAGACCCTCCTCCGCACCCTCGTCGTCAATGAAACTGCTCTCGTACCCAGCTTCGTCGTCCTCGCCCTCGCCCTCGCCCTCAGACCCGCTCCCAAGGCCGCCAAAGAGGCGAGTCCTCACGACGGGCATGAACCCCTGCACGAAGCCCTCCTCGTCGTCCACGTCCGTCACGTCTCCCTCGTCCCCATCCCCATCCCCATCCTCCTCCCCGTCCTCGTCCCCCTCCCCATCCGCGCCACCATGCGCCCCCGCGCCCCACCAGAGCCCCCTGGGCAGCATCCCATCCAGCCACCCGACCATCCCCGCCCCGTCCTCCCCGTCGCTATCCGACTCGTCCCCGTCCCCGTCCTCGTCCCACGGGTGGTGGAGGCGATGGCGGTGCCCAGGGTACACCCGCCCGCACGCAGAGCACGTCCCGTCCCAGATCTCGTGCCCGCAGTCGATGCACCGATACACTCCGCCGTCCTCCGCGTCGTGCATCCCCAGCACGGAGTGCAGCGCCGCCTGCGGAGGGTCCGCGAACCACAGCGGCGCGCCCGCGGGCGCAGGCACAGGCTTGCGGAAGACGCCGTCCCAGGGATCCGCGCGTTCGTCTGC